>NC_081170.1:18701186-19003686 GCF_012432095.1 Onychostoma macrolepis | reverse complement strand
CAGGAAAAGCTTACGTAACAAATAAGTCAAGTTATATAAACTTTCCTGGTAATTTACTCTGATTATGTGTGTAACAGGAAAATGAAGTATGGACAGTATCTACTCACATTATGTTTTGCTAGAATCCCAGAATACTGCACATCACACTGCAATGACCATCACAGAGACTACAGGAAGACACATTCAGACCTCAGTTGTATGTTTACACATGTGACAGTTAACAGCCATTTTGTGTTTCTGCCGGCCTTCCCTTCCATTTATCATCATCATCAACACTTTTATTTAGAGATCATGAAATTAAAATGATCTGGTCTTGACTACGACATGTCTATGTAATGTGTGTTACTTGAAGAGGTGGACAGGCTTACGAGCTAATTGGTTAATTATACAGGGAGAATTAACAGTGTCTACAATCAGGGGCGTAGCACCAAATGTTGGGCCCGGGTCACACAACCAAGGGGGTGAGCCCCTCACAACACAACACCTCATCAATCATATTAATAATAATGAGTATATCATCACGCCCCTTCCACTATTACCCCCTGTCTGGCAATACTGACAATATTGAACAGCACCAGATTCCTGAATGTGAACAATATTTAGAAATATTGTTAGACTCTGTTAGAAATCTTATAATGGGGGGGAGAAAGATGGCGCAGTAGAGTTTAGACGCAACCCGAACGAGCTTCGGATAATTTCTGTTTAATTATCCTTTTAAGTGCCTGCTAGCTTATCAGGAGGGCTGATTCTTGTTTTGAGAACCAAAGGACAAGGAAAGCGAAAAAATTGACAAACACCGGACCAGTCGAGGCTGAACAAGCTAATATGGAGGCCAAAGAAACGGAGCCGAACTTATTAATGGCAATGGAAAAGATAATAGAAAATATCATGTGTGCTATGGACACTAAAATTAGTACGGTCTTGGAAGCAATACATGATCAAACAGTCCAACTTCAAATGGTGAGTCAGCTAATAGGTGACGCGGAAGAGAGGATCACTGCTGTTGAGACCCTGACTTCATCCGTGGATGTAAAAACAGCAGCCTTGTAGAAACAGTTGCGGGATTTTGAAGATCATGTCGACGACCTGGAAAACCATGGACGCAGATGCAACGTTCGAATTGTCGGAATGCCGGAAGGGACTGAGGGCTCGGACCCAGTTAAATTCTTTGAAAAGTGGATTCCTGATCATCTTCAAATCACTGCTAAAGCTGGGCGCATCAAGTTGGATCGGGCGCGTCGATCGCTAGCACCGAAACCGGGTCTGAGTCAATGTCCCAGGTCTGTGATCTTGAAGTTCCACAACTTCACGGATAAACAACGTGTTATGGAGGCAGCATAAGTGATAAATCACTGAGAGTCTTAGGCTTAGTTCACACTGCGGGTCTTAATGCTCAGATCGGATTTTTTGCGCTGTTGTTCACATTGTCATTTAAATGCGACTGCCATCAGTCTCATGTGTGAACCGTATACGGCCCTGAAGTGACCCGCATGCTCAGAAGAAGACGTGACGTCAGACGCAGCGCACTGTGTTTGTGGAAATAAAAATGGATGCTGTTCGTGTTAGCGTGTGTTTAGCAATTTTTAAGTTAATGTGCAATTGGAGCCTAAATAACGAAGTGATAAGAAGAAGAATATTAAGAAGGGGAGCACGATTTCCTCCAGCGCAGAATTGTGACGTCGTATGTCAGTGACGTAAAAATCGCATGAAATGCGACATGGCCGGTCAGACTGAAGTCGCATTGCAAAACATCGGATATGTATCTGATTTAGGACCACATATGAAAGTGGCCTGGGCCTGATTTGAAAAAATTGGATTTGTGCTGTTCAGACTGTCGTACGAAAATCAGATATGGGTCACATTTGAGCAAAAAGTCGGATTTGGGCCACTTTAGCCTGCAGTGTGAACCTAGTCTTATTCTTTAATGACTTCTCAGCGGCATTGGTAAAGAAACGGAAGGCATTTGATCAGGTGAAGGCACGGCTGAAGGAGAAAAAGGTCGACTATGCTCTTCTGTACCGGCAATATTGAGAGTGATGGTCGACGGAAAACCCAAGAAACTGACTAGCCCAGAAGAAGCATCTGCTTTTATGGAGACTTTGGAGTAAATTTGTGCAGGTTTGTCATCTACAAGTGGGGCATTATAGTGACTTACTACTCTTTATAACAGAGTATATATTTTGTTTAGCAGCCCTATATTATAATGTTTTTTCTTATTTGCAAGCATGCCTTGGATGGCTCAAGTGGGTTAGGATTTAAATCTGTCTAAGGACAGGAGCGCTTTGAAGTGGGATAGCCTCATCATTTTTTTTCTTTTTTGTGTGTTATGCAATTCATTTTAGGATGTAGATGACCAGTTTAGGGATAAGAAGGAATTCCCTTGTAAGTTAAATAACAGGGATTATGCCCAAGTTCGTTTGATTATGTTTACTTGTTCATGTTTTTTAATTTTTTTATTTTATTTTGGACTGCTCAATAACCTGTTTAAAGATTATAGCGCATACTGGTACAGAAGTTGGTGGAACAATTGTGAAGTATAAAGCTCAAATAAACAGCAGCCTGAAAATTTGTATGTGGAATGTTCGGGGGTTCCATAGCACTACAAAACGGAAAAAAAATTATTTGCTATCTTAGAAAAGAAAAGATCGACATTGCACTTCTCCAAAAAACCCACCTAGACAATGTAGAACATATGAAGCTACAGCAAGGTGTCTTTGGACAGGTGTTTTTCTCGTCATTTTCATCAAAAAGTAGAGGCGTAGGAATATTAATAAATAAGAATTTACCCTTTAAATTGGAAATATTGGTGAATGATAAATATGGGCGATATGTTATGATTAAAGGTTCTGTTCAGGGACACGGAATTTCTTTGATGAATGTGTACTGCCCTCCAGCACACCCAACAGATTTCCTCACTAAAATATTTTTTTAGAATTCTCAGCAATGAATAGTGAAAATTCTGTAGTAGGAGGAGGGGATTTCAATTGTATTTTAAACCCTATTATGGATAGATTTCCCAAAAAAATATCCCACTCTCTCCGCAAGCAAAATCTTTAAATGCAGTTTGCAGGGACTTGGGTTATGTAGATGTCTGGAGATTTTTTCATCCCCTGAGCAAGGAGTTTACCTATTTTTCAGCACCCCATGTGTGTCACACAAGAATAGATTATTTATTTATACCAAGAACCTCACTGGACATCATATCCGATAGCTGTATTGGGAAAATAGTTATATCAGACCATGCTTGTGTAACAATAACTCTTAATTTGAAAGGAGATTTTGGACAGATCAGACATTTTCTGGATACAAAATTAACTTTGTCTAAGTCTGAAGCCATGCCTCTTGGTAGCTTAATTGATATGCCGTTTCCCTTTAAATGGTCCCCAGCAGGATTTAAGTACTTGGGAATCTTTGTCCTAACTTTAGTCAGATGCATAAAATGAATTTCACGCCCTTGTTTGAGAAAATAAAACAGGATCTTGATCATTGGAACTCCCTTCCAGTTTCATGGCTGGGTAGGATATCATTAGTTAAGATGAATGTTCTACCTAGGTTGCTTTATCCTATTCAGATGATCCCAGTTGTGTTCTCTTAAAGGGTCCTAAAAGATTTGAATGGATGGTTAAGCTCTTTCATATGGAGCAAAAGACGACCAAGGCTTACAATTACCAGGATCTAAAGGAGGTTTAGATCTACCCAATATTTGAACATATCAGTTAGGTGCCCATTTGAGAAATATTTCTAATTGGATAACAAAAGATGTCTCCTCAGTATGGTTAGATATAGAAACAAGTTTATCCAAATATTCATTACCAGACTTATTGTTTTTTTAAAAGTTTTAAAATCATTAAACAAAGTTGTGTTAATCCTGTTACTCTTAATACGCTTAGAGCATGGCGGCTAGTTAGACGCCTGGAGGGTAGGTCTAAATTTACCTCTGTATTTTCTCCAATTTTACATAATCCAGATTTTCAACCAGGAATGATGGATACTGGCTTTAAGCTCTGGTGTGAAAAGGGCATTGTTAAGCTACAAGATTTGTTTATCGATAACAATTTAATGTCATTTCAGCAAATAATGGATAAATATGAGTTATCAAAATCAGAATTTTTCAGATTTTTACAAATTAGGCATTTCATCCAAAAGAGTACAACTTTAAAAGACAATTTTGAAATATCTGCAGTTGAAAGACTGCTTTTTCAAACTGGGAGAACATCGATTAGCCTTTTCTATAACACTTTATGCTCTATGAATGCCTCTGACTCACAGAATATTAGAAAGAAGTGGGAAAAGGAACTATCAATTGAGGATGTTTGGGAGGAAGTCTGGGAGTGTGCTAAAAAAATATCAGTATGTAAACGTGCAAGAGCAATTCAGCTGAAGATACTGCACAGACTACGTATATCTCCTAATCGTAGACATACTTTTAACAGTTCCTTTTCCCCATTATGTCTTAAATGTAAGACCGAAATTGGTACTCTGACTCACTGTTTATGGTCATGCCGTTTGATACAGTATTACTGGTATAAAATACTTCATGAAATGCAAAAGATTTTGAGTTTGGATCTAGATTTAAACCCTTTGTCAATATTACTAGGATTGCCTGATAGTAAGGTAACTTCTCTGGCTAAAAGAAGGCTCATGACGTTTTCGGCACGGAAAAACATTCTTTTGCAGTGGACCTCTTGATAAAGCCCCCTCTGTGAAGGGATGACATGTTGTTGATGTCTTTGTCTATTGTGACTTTCAGTTTGTGGAAAATCAATAAAAAAAAGAAAAAAAAGAAAGAAATCTTATAATGGGCCGTGTTTGGATCTTCCAACTGTACAATAATCCAAACACAAACCTCAAAAATAACACAAAAATGGGTCACTGAGCACAAAACCAAGCTTCTGCTGGCCATTCCAGTCCTCTGACCTGAACCCTGTAGAAAATGAGTGGTGAACTGAAGAGAAGCAGCACCAACATGGAGCTGGGAATCTAAAGGGTCTGGAGTGATTCTGGATGAAGGAATGGTCTCTGATCTCTTGTCAGGTGTTCTCTAACCTCATCAGGCATTATAGGAGAACATTTAGAGCTGTTAAACTGGAAAATTGAGGTTTCAAAAAGTATTGAATAAAAGGGTGCGTTAATTGTGGCCAATGTGTATTAAAGAAAAACATTTATTTCATAATGATATTTCCCCCCATTTTAAATTCTTATTATGCAATGAAACGTTAGATTTTTGATCATATTTACCAAGGGTGCCGGTATTTTTGGCCATGACTGTAAATCCATTGATGAATGTACAGTATGAGAACAAATAAGAAACACAAAATATGAAAGGTAATTAAAAAAAATGTAAACAAACCATTAATACTGCAAATTGAACAGAAGATTTACACAGTCTTGGGAACTGAACACAAGACACTACCAGGATAAATTTGAAAATTCTGAGATTATTTGTGTATTAGTTTAATTCTGATGATTGCGGATTAATGTTTTAAATATTTGCATTGTTTAAATTCTCTCTCAATAAATAACATTGTATTAATACAAGTAGTCATTTAAAAGTGAATTCTGCTTTTAAAATGTTCCATCAATAAAGAGCAAGTTCAGTTCTGATTTTACTGGAATTGAAGACACAAAAACATTTGGGCTTCTCCATGGAAGATAAAACGATTTAAGATAGAAATCAAACTGATAAACCTTCAAGCCAACGTTACTGTGACCTGACCAAATACATAATATAAAGTTCTGTTCCTTAACATACAATGAATCTCATAAATGCATAATCTCTGTAGATGCGAAAAACAGTGTATCTGCTCATAATATGAGGTCATGCAATGATTTGCATAATTAACAACCGTTTTAATGTTTATTTGTGAGGGGTGGTGGTGGTGGTGGTGTTCACAGAGGCGTAAAGTCCATCCTGAAGTGCATATTCTGTTCCTCTGATGGCAGCGTACGTCACTGTATCATTAGAATGATTCTGAAAGAACATCACAGATTTTGTCGGTCAATGTGTACGTTTCAACCAACACCTATTATTACTACTTGTTGTTAGAGCTTCATTTATCTGCAAATTCAGAGCTACATATCAGCAGCATATAGATCAGAGAAGGTGGGTGTATTTTCTCTGAACAGGATTGTTATTGGGCAGTGATGGAAGTGCCGTATCTATCTACTCACATAGTCCATTTGTACTTGTTTTTTACTGGAAGCGGTAACCTCAGAATAGGTCACATCATCTGTCTGTTCCTAAACATCAATAGAAACATGGCAAATAATGTTTAATACAGTTAAAAGACATCTGACGGTACAGTAAATTGCATTAATGTATAGACAAATAGACACATAATCCTTTTAACTCACATTGGTGTTTGGCATAGTAGGAATGGACATGTTGATGGTTTCATAGGACCCTTTATCTTCATTCCTATCTTTGACCTTTAGATAACAAGTAGTTATTAGTAACTGCATGAATTACACACTTTACTGAACTTAAAATACAGTAATCACATCCAAATAACTGGCATTACTGGACTCACCACAGAGCTGTCTGTCCCTCTTTTATAATCTGTAAAATGTAATGTGCTCATGTAATGATAAAACAGACATGCAAAACACAGAATGTCTCCAATGCTAATTACATTCAAATAAAAAGGATTTGGTTGCCCCACTGAAATCAATGATGAAAAAGATTCTTTATTTTAACTTGAAAAATCTCACTGATATATCTAAACTTGATTTTAATGATAAAGTGAGATCTAATTATGTTTTTATTATTATACAAAGGAGGAAATACAAAAACTTACCAGCTCTTTTTTTACAGATCACCCAGAGAACAGCAACAAGGGCAACAGCTAATGCAGCAGCCACAGCAGAGATCACAATCACGATCACTATAGGAGAGAGGACAGGCAGACATAGTCATGTGCAGGAATCATCAGTAATGAGTGTTTCCTTTATCTTGGCTTTTTTTTTTGGGTTACCTAGTAAATTTTAACCCTTACCCCTGCCTTTTGATTTACTCCCTGTGGTTTATTGCTCTTGCTATTTTTAAATTACATTTTGCTATTGTTTTAAATGTATTTTGCAAATGCATTCAAGTTCAAAACCTAAATCAATGTCTACACACAGACAAATACAATGATAAAATGCAGCATCCTTTTTTAATATTTCTATGACAATTAGGTATAGCTTTACAGAGAATTTAGGTCTGGAATCAGCCACATAGAACTGGTATCATTTGCCATCTGAGCTATTTATTCTGAATGATAATATGCTTTATTTGCTTTATTTTTATGCTTCATTTCAGACCTGAATGTTGTAGTGCTAAAAGTACTCTTCACTTTCTAACATGGGAAGTTATGTAGATTTATGTCATGAAAAAAATTCTACAGTCAAGAAAGACAAGGGAAAAGACTAAAATATTTCAGCAACTCTTTATATGATGTACAATTGTATTACAAAACTACAAAGGTTAACAACATTTTTAAATTTAGAAAGCAATATTTTTGGAAATGTTTCTATATTACAATACTGTTCAATGGTAATAAAAACCGACAACAACAGTGTTGTTTCTTATGATAAAATAAAAATCAATGCATTACAATATTTGATGTCCCTAAATGCTATATGTAAACACAGCCATTAAGAAAATGCAAAACTGTATTGTTGTAAACTATGCCAACATTATTATTATTATTTTTTTCTGTAGAATTATGTTAGACAAATGTCATGTGGCTTAATTAGCATAATCATTGTGTACCTTGTTTATGATATTCTGATGTGTTTGTAGTTGAGGGACCTGTGCAGGATGAAAGATATAGTTCAGATGAAAATATAATTACATTGATAATTTTTTAATACTTCATCATCACATTACATTAAAAGTTACAATACTTGCTGCTCAGTTTAAATTCCTTTATTATGTACAGCAGCATTTGTTGGGCTGTTATCACTAAATCACTAAATTCATTTGTTTGAAGCAATGCTTTGAGTTCAGATTACTTCGATCAGAGTACAAGAGGCTTTTGTTTGCCCGGTTTGATCTGATGATTTTGGTAGTCATTGAGACTATGAGGTTATTTTAAACTGATTAAATATTGTCCCCTCACCTGTATACTTGACAGTATATGTGACTGAGGTCTTCAGTTTATTTCTCTGAGTAACCAGACATCTCCACTCTCTGTTGTGATCTTCATTCAGGAGTGTTGTAGTCAGAGTGCTGATACACTGTCCTGAGGAGAATGATATCTGATATCTGGAGTCTGTCTGAAGATTCACACCAGCCTGATTCACCCAGATCAGCTGAACTCCCTCAGTACGGACCAAAGTATCACAAGAGACTCGATCATAATACAACTGACAGAAGAGAGTCACTGAGCTGCCTGGACTAATCTGTGTGGATGATGAAGAGACTGAAAAAAACAAATGACAGACTTAATTTATTTTTATTGCACATTTGAGTTTAAAAGAAAACATAAACATAAAATTACCATGAAGAAAAAGCAGATAAACACGTGCATCAGTTCCTTGTTGTTCTCCATTCACATATTGTCGGCAGCTGTAAAATCCATTATCTTCTTTTGTGACTTTCTCGATGTTCAGAGTCCAGACTCAGTCTCTCATGTCTGTCTCTGTCATCCTCTGCCATCTTTTCCCCTCCGTTAATCAGTTCAACTGACTCTGAATGTTTGTCATAGATCCATGTAGTTGATGTACAATCAGAAAGAGCATTATTACAGGGCAGACGGACCTTTTCACCAGAACTGCAGAACACAAGACTGTCATCCTCTCCGCTGTTACCTGAAACACAAGTACAGTCGAGTAATCAATATACTGAATGAAAACACAAGCACACTGGCATACAAATCAAAATATTTAAAACTAAATTTTCCTCGCTTAAGGCAAACAGCACACTATTGAGAAACTAGTCTCTTATCAGAGAAAAGAGTTGTTAACATTACTAACATTCTCTTAATATGAAAGGAAATGTGCATCATATTTCTGCATGTGACACTATACAGTACTAGTGCATTCAGGAATAATACAGTATGTAAACCCAGCAAGCAATAGCCGTCATTTCATCGTCTCGGTTAACTATAGACCAGGCCGGGCGCCAGACATCCCTGACAGTGTTTGCAAGTTGTTTGGTTTCATTTCTTTGATATGCTCTTTGCGTAGCCTGTGCATAGCCTCGGTTTAGCTCGTAGTCAGAGCGTGTATTTGTAGCCCACTGATCGTCAAAATGTATTCATTGTAGTTTTTTGCCATGCATGAGATGGTTAATATCCCATCATGTTCGCAGTGTCAATAATATCTACAAAGATATAAGTGTAATTTCATGACATGGTCTATATGTAGCCACGTTTTAGCTCTAAATTGGACGGGCTACGTGCAGGGGCGGCGTTTCCGTATGGCAGAGTATGGCAGTTGCCATACTAGCCCAGTCAGGTGCTGTGAAAAATTATCCAAACTTGAAACTATTATAATTCGTTATTATTATTTGAAATCAGAGGGTTTTAAAAATAGTTAACCAATGATAAGCATTAAGAAGAGCTTGTCAGTAAAACTTCGTAACGCCATTGGATCATCAAACTCTCAGCGAAACCTCGTAACTTCACCCCGCCTCCATTCAGACTGACGCGCCGCGCACAGCCTGGAGACAGATCTCCGCTTTTTCGCAATGAAAGGGTAAATAAATAATTGATGTTTAAATAGTACAGCGTTTTCTTTACTTAAACACTATGTCTGTAAAGGATAATGTTTTTGTGTGTTTAAAGAGCGGAGAAGAATTAGGTTATTTGCCACGTTTTAAATATCCTGAAAAAGTGCATAAGCGCTTCATTTGAGATTTTGAAAGAAAAACTAAGCGCCCATATAGCTACAATCAACGTTATATAACCTGTAAAAGTTGATGAAAGCATGTATTCTCTGGTCAAAAACATTGTTAACTCCATTTGTGCTTGATTTTCATATAATTTTAAGAGCAAGTGCCTGATACAATACCAACGCTAACGACGCAGAGTTCTTGAATTCTTTTCACTCCCCTCTTTTCACAAATAGCTCAGATGTGCAATGCAGCATTAAAACCTAAACAGTACAAACAGAAAACATATTGTAATAAAAATGGTAGGGGTGAATTTATTGTTCCATCTACGTTTATCGCGGTTTGAACATGCACGGTTATCATACCGTAAACAATTGCATATCTACGTTTTTTTTTTTTTTTTAATAATGCAAAACAAATAAAAATCTCACCCGCGCATATGCAATTTATTTCGGCTGCTTTACTCTGCATTCACGTGGCTGCTACACGCACTTGCAGCGGAGGAAATGGCAGAGACAGATTATATCTAATCTCCATCCCCCATCGAAAAAAAGTTTAAATCTGCAGTATGGGAAAAGGTAAAGCCTTCAAAACGTGTCACATCAAACATTGTGGTGTCAATACTCAATAATAAAGAATTTCTTTACTGGTCATTTTGAAATGTCAAACTTTGTCCACAATGTTAACCATCTCAATCTGTATTATATTTTAGGGTTTTAAAAAATTCCCTCATGTCCAAATTCAACATGAAGGGGGGTGGTCTGCTGCAGAAGGAGGCATTTGAAAAGACTGCACTGTTCTCGGTCATTAGAGGTATTTATATACAACACACAACATTTACCAGAGACCATCTCTCTTTTTTTAATACACTGAATGGTGATACACAATATATATCTCGTTTTTGTTTTTAGTTGGCATCCAAGCAAAAGAGAATGACTCCCTGTCACAATTAGTGTAATTAAAGAAAATTAAAAAGCTTTTCTTATGCTATTTTTTTCTTTTCTTTTTCTTATTTGGCAGATGCAGTGATGACCAACTTCCCGGCAGCAACAGAGTTGGACTTGAGAAATGCAGCTGGGAAGCATTTTAAACAAGAAATAAAACCAATAATAAATAATTTCCTTTAAGTTCACTGTTGGTTGTTTTATTTGTTAAAATAAGTAAACTAACAAAAGGGTTAATCTTTTTTTTTTATGTTGTCATTTAACCGTAATGTTTTAATGTTAAGTGTAATAATATGCTCTTGATTTGTATTAGATTTTTTTTTTCTTTGAAATATCTTATTTAAAATATTTCTTTCATTTGTTTATATATTTTTATTATCTTAAGTTGTCAAATTTCAGATTTTTTATCATAATATTTATATTTCAGTGTATTGTATTTATAATATTCTTGTCATTATTATGTCATTAATTCTTTTGTATTTTTATCATTTTGTTAAAGTTGTTAAAAATGATATTTTTCTTAATAAAAGCTATATATTTAATTTGTTTGGATGGATTGCCATTTTGTTGTCTATTAGACATATATATGTAGTCGTTCAATAGCGGTCTAACTGATGTCTAGTCTATTCTTGGGCTATGATTCACTGACGGCCCAAATTTAGCCTTGTTTTAGCCTAGACATCTGGGCTGTGTTTGGACGGCTATTAGACGTGTATAAAACTGAAAATTGCTTGCTGGGAAGTAAGCAACACTATATGCAACTCAGAAATCTCAACATGAAAAGCTGCAAGATTAAACTGAGCTGATATTCAAACAAACTCTTTCCCAGACTAATTCAACTACACAAGGATTTGTAATAGCATGTGCTGTAGAGAAAATATTCTTTACCTGTGATAAATGAACAGAGGACTATCAGTCCGAGCAGACGCATATGACGCTTATCAGCCATTTTCTCATCCATTTCAGTTTTATTATATGATCACAACTCTTTATTTAAACAGTATCAGCTCCTCCTGGGGTTGTTAACTTCCTCTAATCAGACCAATTGAATGTTTAAACCCTGCTATTCAGTGATGCTATGACAGTGTTGCTTCACTTACAAATATTCATTTAAATTACTGCTACACCAACCCTAGTAGTTTACATCTCCTCTACAGTCTTGGCTGTGGTCGAATAGGAAACGTAACTCAGTGTAGAGACCTTTGTGTACAAGTGCACCATAGTTAGTTTCACTTCTTTAAGCACTTCTTTTCCTGCATTCCATTAACCCCTTATCTGTCACTCACAGTTTTGAACATAGACATTATAGTGCACTATCCAAACTTAAATTTTTATAATTCATGAATGAAAACATTTTGTAACATGATTTTGATGTACCATTTCCATGGTAATGCAATGTCTGATTTTAAAATGGGTTTCAAAGGATGAATTTTGAGATTTTAAGTTTTCAACTGATATATAATTTCTTATCATTTCTAAAGCATGATAGAGAAAAAGGTGACTAAAAAGACTTTGTGACAAAGGTCAGAACTCCTGTTATGATGTAGATTTTTCAGGTCCACTCTTGTCATAAATTAATCTATTACTTTTCCCACATAATTTTTAACAAAAGTGGTAAAATACCTATTTAGCACTCAGACCTTTCCAACGATATATAGTTTGTCATGATTAGATTAGGATTTAATTGTAAAATAGTGAAGTAAACGTAGGCATCCCACAGAGGGGACGGTGACAGTTAAGAGGTTAAATTCTAGTAATAATAATTTGTTACATTTATATAGAGCATTTCTGGGTCCTTAAAGCGCTTTACATGGAAGGGGGGAATCTCCTCATCCACCACCAATGTGCAGCATCACCTGGATGATGCAACGGCAGCCGTATCGTGCCAGAACACCCACCACACACCAGCTTATTGGTGGAAAGGAGACAAAGTGATGCAGCCAATCAGTGTATGGGGATGATTAGGAGGCCGTGATGGTCAGAAGCCAATGGGCGAATTTGACCAGGATGCCGGGGTTACACCCCTACTCTTTTTTGAAGGACATCCTGGGATTTTTTAATGACCACAGAGTCAGGACCTCAATTTAACGTCTCATCTGAAGGACGGTGCTTTTTACAGCATAGTGTCCCCGTCACTATACTGGGGCGTTAGGACCCACACAGACCACAGGGTGAGCACCCCCTGCTGGCCTCACTAACACCTCTTCCAGCAGCAACCTAGTTTTCCCAGGAGGTCTCCCATCCAGGTACTGACCAGGCTCAACCCTGCTTAGCTTCAGTGGGCAACCAGTCTTGGGCTGCAGGCCAGGGTGATATGGCTGCCGACAATAGTGACAATCATTAAATTATAACTAGAACGCTGTTGTCTCGAGTGCTGCAAAGGTTCTTAATTAAAATTCGCCTGTATGATTCTATTTTACAAAAACCTTAAGCCATCAAACTTCTTTGAACACTCGACAGAGCAAGGGAAGAGTAGTTGTTGGATGTCAGATGGACTAATTGCACTGAGCTTAGAAACAGATTTCCATTTTCAAGTAATATGGCTTGCCAGTTTCCAGCGATGTACATTTTCAACATGCTGCGGTCACCTCAAAAACCACTTAAAAAAAGTGTGAACAAGATCAGTTTGTGACTCATCACACTGCTAGTGGCCTTGCAACATTTTCTGTGAATTGACAATAAATGTTATATTTAGCCGTGTGAACCAAGTGTCACAACACAGGATGACATTTTTGGTCTTTGTAGAACTTTAATTCAAATTGTGACAAAAGTACAATTTTGTCTATTTTCAAACTTGTTGACCAACAAAAGCACATTTTACACATTAGCATACAATGACAATCACAAAACCATGAGTTAAATGAAAAAAGAAGAAAAAAAAAAGATCCTCATTATCAGAACTACATATATAAAAGCAAAACAGGGTATTGAGATTGATGTATAAAAAAAGAAACCGCTGTTTACAGAAAGGATTGCATAAACCATAATGATAGATGAGTGGGGGGTTTAAGGCAGAACTCTGTGAAGCAGGGCAATTGAAAACAAGCACACATACACTTTTTTACAAATTCAGTAAGTTCCTGAACAAATTGCTTTTTGTTCAGCTTCTGCTCAGTTCTCATCAGTAGCACAGACCGGATAAGTCCAACTTCCAGAAGCTCCAAATAAGTGTTCCCTAGCACATCTAGAATAGGAGGTATCTTTAGTGCATT
Source organism: Onychostoma macrolepis (assembly GCF_012432095.1). Taxonomy (NCBI): domain Eukaryota; kingdom Metazoa; phylum Chordata; class Actinopteri; order Cypriniformes; family Cyprinidae; genus Onychostoma; species Onychostoma macrolepis. The sequence goes on along the minus strand of NC_081170.1, from coordinate 18,989,713 downwards.
TGTGTTACAGCAGTCGTCCTCTGCATTCTGTTGATCCACAGCAGCACAGAAGCTCCTTGCCCTCCACACTGCCAACTTCATAATTATAATCCCACGTCAGCTCTGTCCCTGCTCGGATACGCCTGTAGAAACACACAGGTTAATACAACGACCGCAGCTACATTTACATAAAGCATAGTCTGTAAATATTCCAACTAAAAGCTCAAACACATAAATAATTCTGTACTATAAACAAATCCTAATTGTCATTTAAAGGCATTGTCATTAAAAAGAAAAACAACTGTCATGTAAAGACTTGATTACTTCAAAACGGAGTGGCACATGATGAAAAATTGTGCACATATGAAGACTATTAGAGATGTAAACACGATAAATATTTTAATGTTATGGCCAATAAAAGATAAATGGCTGGTATTAAAATTCTATACTATTTGAAATAAACGAAGCTCAAAAACTAAAATAAGTGAATTCATGCATCACAACATGATAATGTACAACATGAAATATATTCATTTTGAGATTTGCTAAAGATTTAATTCATGTGTTATTAAATTACTAAATTATGTTTTTAAAGATTTTACTTTCAGTGAACTGTTGATGACAGTATTAGACGCCAATATTAAATGCAAAAAAAAAAAAAAAAAGTAAAATAAAATAACATTAATACCAGTCAATAACGGGTAGGTAAAATTATCACATTTAAATGCACAATAAAATTAAATAAGTTATATGTTATGCTCACTTGCTAGCAAAGAAGGCCACCCATGGGAAGCGGAGATCATGAGTATCCACAAAGACATTCTGGACGAACAGATTGGGGCTGCAGCTATGCTGTGGGACAAAGACAGCGGAAGGATATAACTATCAATGAATTAAAAGAATCATACCCTGAGATCTTGGACTTATGTAAATGTCCAATGTAAGTCACTCATGTCTGGGTCTGTTGTACTCACGTTAAGGTAGCGTCCGAGGTTGCCCTCCAGTTTGGCATCAATGATATAACAGGATTCCTCCCCATCAAAGAACTGGCGGGTGTTTTTAGGGCCACTGTCGCCCCCGCCACCTCCCTGTCCATGAGATGGGCCTGACCCGCCTCCTCCTGCACCCCCACCCCCTGTTTTCACCATCATACTGTGGGACTTCAAAGCAATGCCACGCGTGGACTTCACCGCCACCTGCCTCTTCACCACAGCTGAGAGAGAGAAGAGATCTAACAACGTTCTGTATAATGGCTTGTTACAGGGACTTGATGAATGCAAGACTAGTCAACCTTCTAATTGGTAATTTGGTTTTCATAGCCTTTTACTATGATGATAACTCCAGGATGAGCATCTCTTTCATAATAAAGAAGGAGGGACATAAAGGGTTAAAAAGGTTTCTGGTCATCTGCCTCTAGTACAAGCAGATTCAGTGAGCTGACTGAAGCGTTGCAAAAGTTACACTGCAGGAAGTCTACTGACTGGATGTAACAGGAAAACAAGCAACTTCCCCTTTTCCTCCATCTTACCCTGAGTCTTTTTCTCCCTCTCCTTGTTGTCATCTGATCCTGAGCTTATAGTTTGCACATCATCACTGTCAGAGAGGGTCATTACATCCTAAACAAAAGACAGATGGAAAAATTATGATAAGAGTGCAAGATGAGAGGAAAAAAATAGAGAGAGACAGCAGAGTGCGTATCAGACAACGACACAGAATGAAAGAGGAACAAAGAGACATTTCATGTGAAAACTTAAAAAAAGGAAACAGGGTGTGTGAAAACTAAACTGACCTTCTTCTCCGTCTTCATCCCTCCCTCCACCTTGACGCTCTGATTTGCAGAAGTGGAAGACTGGCTGGTGAGCCAAGATGCCACTTTACTCTTCCCAGTCTCCTCTGGCATCGGAGGTGGCTTCCTCTCCTCACCTGTGGACACACTCAGTCCATCCTTGCTGTCCTGACTCTCTACAGCCAAGACAGAGAATGAAGGGAAAGTCAAATATTACTGAAATTAACAAATTAAGTTTCAATGTACATAGCATTTGTTTTAACAGCTTATTAATTTAAATGATACAATATATATATATATATATATATATATATATATATATATATATATACAAAAGTAAACCTAACAAAAACATGTCCAAATATATTTCACCACAAAATAAAATGCAGAAAGTTAACAATATATTCTATAATTAATATGTGAAATAGGATGCGATAATAACAAAACAACATCAAATATTATTAGTAGTAATTAAGACATTTTAATCACAAAAATAAAGTGATATTATACAATATAACAATAATAATGGTGATGATGATAATAATAATAATAAACTGTTCAGAAATTTCACCACCAAATAAAATTGTTTATGAAATAATACGACTACTATTAATAACTCTTCAAAACATTTACCACAAAATAAAATCAAATAAATGAAAATGATATACTGTATGAGACATTATTATCATTAATAATAATTATAGTGACTGTCATGCAAATCCTACTCAGACCTTGTTCTTGACAGGTTTTGTGAAAATTTATAAGACTTCTACTCAAGCCTGCCCTCTAGGGCTTGTCTCAGTGTTAAATCTATCTGTCTTCTCCTCACCTTCCTTCATTCCTTTGGCCTGTCTGCGGGTGGTGTAACTCCTCCACACTGAGCTGGTGGAGAAATACGTGTCTTTCACAAATGTGTCGTCTGAGCTGTCGCTCTCATCCTCATTAGACTCTTCATCTTTGTCATCATCACTATCTTCAGATGAATCATCTTGGCCTAGTAAGTGGGGAAAAAAGTATTATATACATTTAAGAAGATTATAACCTTCGCCTGCTGGATATACATTGAAGGATAACTTGTGCTCAAAATCAAAGAAAATAAAACTAAAAACTAAAAATGTCAATTCTATTATAGTACACTAAAAATAAAATTAATGCGATCAATTAAAAAAAAACAAAAAAACATCAAACCACATGCAATTTATTTTAAAGAAACATAAGGAAGCTTTTTATTATATTTTTGCAAAATATTTCACAAAAAGAATTAAACTAATGGATTATGTACAGAGTTAATGTGATGAACTACACCTGCTAGGAGACCTGTGTGAACTTGAGAAGAACTGACTTCACACTAAATCACCTAGAGAGCAGTTTGGTAAAAGTGATTATTGGAAAGGTGTCTCTGAAAAGTTAGGAGGATTCATGATTTTGACTCCCAATTACTGTACTTGGTTCTATGGACATTACAAAAACTGGAGTTGTTAGTTTTTTGCCCATTAACATTGATATCCCCACAGCCACTAATTTTTATAACAAGCAGAAAGGTCAGATGTGTGCATAGGTCTCTCACTTTTGCCAGTAGTGCTGCTGTTACGCTCCTCCATCTTGATGGTGGATTTACCGTGTTGGGAGGAAGCAGGTAGTTTAACCCTGCTCATGTCCACCCCGCTGCCCTCGCTGTCGGAGCAGTGGGCCTCACTCTCGTAACCTTCCTTAAAGTTCTCCACGCTCTCAATGTGGTCTAGATTGGCAAAGTATTCATCACCCATTTCCAAGCCTTCTTTATCAGCAAAGTCATCTGTCAGGATTTTACCTGATAGAGAAAGAAACGATCATTACTATAACACAATAAAAGCCCAGTGGTGGACATCAGCGTACAATCCTAATGATGAAAAATATGTCATGCAGACAGAGCATACTTTAAGCTTAAGAGGGAGAAGCTTAGGTAAGACCGAACACTGGATTGATTTTCTTTTAAATAAACTAAAGTCAAAATTACGTTCTGAGTGGGTTACCTGCATAGATACAAACAAATGAGCCTTTGGCAATGTCATCAAGGCAACGAATGCCCCAGCCCTTATTTTGGGTCTTAAAGAGTTGCAGTCGGACTTGTAAACCGTGCTGAACCAGGCGGTTAGTGCACATCTGCGGATTACAGCGGCAGCGCTTATTACATTCATAGATCCTGAGAATGCAAAGGAGAGGGAAAAAGCCAGGACAATTAACAGGAGATGGAAGACAGTAAGCTGAATGGTTTCACTGTAATTCAACATGATAATGGCACTATGGAGGGTTGGTTATATAATCACAGACCCTGTAGGGAGACACTCTTCCAGTCTCTTGTGATGGTATCCAGCATTGGGGTTGATCTGCCCACCTGGCGCACACCCTGTAGCCTGCAGAGTCAGCTGATGACACGAACACTTGGATCTATAAACAAACAAAATGCATAGAACAAAGGACAATAAGTTTTAGAAATGTAGTCTTCATATTTATGTTAATTTCATAAGGTTTAAAAAATGTATCCTATCATTAGGAAAAAGTTGTGATGTAACAATAAAGTAATAACATTCTCCTTTTACCTACATGTGAGTTTACACCGTTATTTTAATTACATGAAGTTGCATACTTTACAATCTGAACTAATCTGGGCATAAAAATGTCTGATGAAAATGATCTAATGTTGAGACTTGTTGACCTTTACACACAATGGGCTGTAGGGGTCCTTTCTATATAATTTCCTGTTTCATGTTGTTGTTTTTTTCTGCATGTTGGTTTTACCACATGACTTTGACAGAACAAAAAAAACTTAAAATGATAATTAAAATGAATATGCTTAATAAACGTGTCATTTTACTGGAAGATCCAGTTATGACATTTTGATTAAATTACAAGGTCAAAAGAGGCACATATGCATGAATGAATGAATCAATCAATCACAATAAGATTAAAACATACTGTTCTCTATGTCAGCGGCAGTACGAACACAGATTTGAATGATCTGGTAATACTGGTATGACTTTGTCAATGGTTTAATAGACACAGACAAATCATTGTCATCTAGAAATATGACCGTGTGAGATACTAACTTGTCTCTGCAGCCATCAGTGCAGTCACAGCCCACCAGGAAGTCTGAGCTGGTGTTAATAAACACTCCATCTGCTGGGATCCTCTCTTTACTGTAGGCCACACTGGGCGGAGGAGTGTTGTCGATCTCATTCACACAGGACAAAGGAATGTCTTCACGACCACTTGTAATGTCCCGGATGAAGTAGAATGGCCTCTGGGGTTGGAATCGACGGTCCACCAGCACATAGGGGTCCAGACAGAACATCTCCAAGAAGATGAAGTCACAGTGTGTCTGGAAGAGGTAGCGCTGGATTTCTGCCATATTTCTCAGACTCAAGCCACACGGGGACTTGTAGATGACATGGAATGACATCTGAGCAAGAGAGAGGAAGAGGGTTAATATAAATTAGTATGTGTATTAGTAACAAATCAGCCATTGAAAAACACTTCTTCAGTTGAATGTTAGTTTCTAATTTGAGCGAATTTCACAGGGGAAAAAAAGGCCCAACCAAGCTGCTTTTTGTTTGTCAATGTGACCAACTTGAACCAAATGCAAAATCTCCAAGGGGAAATTGCTTACCCTCGCTCAAAACCTTCAAATCGCGCAGATTTCTTTTTGAACGCACAATTTGGCAGAACAGCAGTAAATGTGACAACAACCTTAAGACACAAGGACAAACCTTGCGGTTAAGGCGTCTGCGGCCAGTCATGCGGCGAAACTCGTAGAGCAATGGAGTAAGAAGTGGGTTGCGTCCTCGATGCAGGTTGGGGCGGGTGGGCCGGATGCGCTTTAGACAGTCTGGGGTGCAGTTGTGTGTAAGGTAGAAGAGTCTGTCATTTGGAGCCTGGTACGATGGCTCCTGAGGAATACGCTCACTTGTGTAGGTTGACACAGTTGTCTGCAAAGTATGCAGAGCTGGTGTGATTGGCGTCAATGTATGTACAGGTCCAGACTGCAGAAGAAAGAGCCTGCAGAGTAAGAGAACAAGACGTTCTATATATTACATTTAAAATATATTACATTTAAATCACACTATAAAAACTTTGACTTTCATTTTGGTTGACTGATGGTTGAGCAGGAAGTCTTCACTGTTGGATAACACAATGCGGACACATGTATTTCTGAATAATATGATTTGAATTGAATGATTGGCATAAAAAAAAAAAAAAAAGTGTTGGGCCACTTGATCGGACCACCTAAAATACTAATAATGCTGAAAGAGAGGCAAAGTAAAGAAAATGTGGTATAGCAGATAAACAGTATCTCACAGAAGTGAGTACACCCCGCACATTTTTGTAAATATTTTATATCTTTTCATGTGACAACACTGAAGAAATTACACTTTGCTACAATGAAAAGTAGTGAGTGTACAGCTTGTATAACAGTGTAAATTTGCTGTCCCCTCAAAATAACTCAACACACAGCCATTAATGTCTAAACCGCTGGCCACAAAAGTGAGTACACCCCTAAGTGAAAATGTCCAAATTGGGCCCACGGAGCTGGTGAATGTTAGAGACCTTGCGCTCCTCCACCTTCCATTTGAGGATGCCCCACAGATGCTCAATAGGGTTTAGGTCCGGAGACATGCTAGGCCAGTCCATCACCTTTACCCTCAGCTTCTTTAGCAAGGCAGTGGTCGTCTTGGAGGTGTGTTTGGGGCCGTTATCATGTTGCAATACTGCCCTGCGGCCCAGTCTCCGAAGGGAGGGGATCATGCTCTACTTCAGTATGTCGCAGTACATGTTGGCATTCATGGTTCCCTCAATGAACTGAAGCTCCGCAGTGCCGGCTCATGCATCCCCAGACCATGACACTCCCACCACCATGCTTGACTGTAGGCAAGACACACTTGTCTTTGTACTCCTCACCTGGTTGCCTCCACACACGCTTGACACCATCTGAACCAAATAAGTTTATCTTTGTCTCATAAGACCACAGGACATGGTTCCAGTAATCCATGTCCTTAGTCTACTTGTCTTCAGCAAACTGTTTGCGGGCTTTCTTGTGCATCATCTTTAGAAGAGGCTTCCTTCTGGGACGACAGCCATGCAGAACAATTTGATGCAGTGTGCGGCGTATGGTCTGAGCACTGACAGGCTGACCCCCCACACCTTCAACCTCTGCAGCAATGCTGGCAGCACTCATACGTCTGTTTCCCAAACACAACCTTTGGATATGACGCTGAGCACGTGCACTCAACTTCTTTGGTCGACCATGGTGAGGCCTGTTCTGAATGGAACCTATCCTGTTAAACCGCTGTATGGTCTTGGCCACCATGCTGCTGCTCAGTTTCAGGGTCTTGGCAATCTTCTTATAGCCTACGCCATCTTTATGTAGAGCAACAATTCTTTTTTTCCTATCCTCAGAGAGTTCTTTGCCTTGAGGTGCCATGTTGAACTTCCAGTGACCAGTATGAGAGAGTGAGAGCGATAACACCAAATTTAAGCAACACTTGTAACATTAACGAGTCACATGACACAGGGGAGAGAAAATGGCTAATTGGGCCCAATTTGGACATTTTCACTTAGGGGTGTACTTTTGTGGCGAGAGGTTTAGACATTAATGGCTGTGTGTTGAGTTATTTTGAGGGGACAGCAAATTTACACTGTTATACAAGCTGTACACTCACTACTTTAAACTGTAGCAAAGCGTTTAAAAGCACCGTGCACATTTTACTTTCACTTTTAAATTTGCTGCAATTCAACGTCAAGCAGTTGTTTGTTTGCTTCAGTTTTCCCTCCGCGTTTAAAAGCACCGTGCACATTTTACTTTCACTTTTAAATTAGCTGCAATTCGGCGTCAAGCAGTTGTTTGTTTTTAGTTCGTTTGAGTTTCCCCACTTTCCTTTGCTTAAATAGCTTGTAAAAGCACCGTGCACATTTTACTTTCACTTTTAAATTAGCGGCAACTCAGCATCAATTGCTTGAATTCAATTCAAGCAACAACAAAATTCAAAGTAGAACATATAACTTTTATTAACAAAATGAATAAAAATACACCATAGGCTATGCCTAATATAAAATAAACAACTTACGAATTTTAAATAGGTATACAAACTGAAAATTATTAGCAAAACGATTAAGAAAGTTTGGAGGCTCGGACTGCATACACCTTTATGTAAAATAATGGGAAAAAATTGCACAGTTTAAATAAAATAAAACTCAGTAAATACTGTGGAACCAAATAAATGAGAAACGAATGTTTAAAAAAACTTCCAATATCACCTTAGATAAATGGCAGGTCAACAGGCTTTTCAAAATCCACAACATTTTTAAAACAAGCGCTTTTACATTTCGTTTTGAAACTCTTCTGCCATCGTCTTGTCTGTCTCACCTCTCTCTTCTTGTCAGTCAGCTCGATTCACTCTCCTCACGTGATAAATGAAATCTGGTCTGTGATGCGCGACTGTCGTTCCTTCGGTGTGCTGCACTGAGCAGCCGCGTTCAGTTTTAATTGTAGTGTCTGTTCTCTAACTGAACTAAATTATTTTATTACTATTAAAAAAATGTTTTTTTAAAAATCAAAATGACGGTGAGGGACGGTGGGCAAGTTACGTAACCGGTGTTGTGGCTTAACACCGGTATCACCACCAACACCGTCTATCGCAGAAAGCCTAGATCACAGTAGTGACAAGTACCAAGTGCCTGGTTGTCACACTAACCTGGAGGTATTGGTTTGGTGAACAGTGCCGATCAGTGCTTTGGGCTGGAGGTCAGAGGTCACGGCCTGACGAGGCTGCAGTGCAACCTGACCAGTGCTCTTTTTAGCCATTTGACTCTTTAGACTAGGACTTCTGAAATGGAAGAGAATGAGACAAACATGGTTTAATCATTGACCAGGATCAATTAATTAATTATTTTGAAAGAACAATAACTCTTGAAGCACTCACTCAGTGCGGGAAGGCTGTGGGGGTCCGGCAGCCACTGGACGAGCTGGTGGGATCTGTGGGGCTACAGGCCGACTGGAAGCAGAAGCACTGTTGTCACTAGTGTACTGCACAACAGGGCCCTTTGTCCTCAATGCCCCTAAAAACACATACACCGTTTTAGTAAGATGACAATTGGACAGACCAGGAAATTCTTAAAAGACCAGTTGTAATAAGAAATGTGTACATAGGTCTGAGTGATATAGCTAAAAAATGTATCACAATATAATGTTTCATATTTGATAATTTCAGATTTTTCTTAATAATCAGTTTTAAAACAAAGAGCAATAGGGAAAAAAAAGTGAACAAATATCTCCTTTCTTATGTTTTATATGGAGATTAAATAAGTGTTAAGAAAACTTTTGGCTTGTCTCCTGAGGCCACAGGAGCGCGCAATGAGCAATGTTTATTCAATGCAATAAAATAAGACTATCTATAAAAAAAAAAACATGCATAACGTCTAAATTAACATATAAATTAAATATAATTTCACAAATTTCATAAGCAATTATGAACAAAACAGCATCATGTATTGAGATGCAGTGAAATGGAATAAAGTGTTTTCTAAAAGTTAAAACTCTTAACTTTGCATGACTTTCTATAAAGTTACATCTCTTGTGAGAGACGCAAATTAAACAGTCATAGTTGTCCGTCTAAAAATGTGCAGAATATGCGTTCTGTGTGAATGGCTTGGTTTCAGTTTTAACCTAATCAAGATTTTCTCCGCATTGAGCTTTTATATTTCTCTAATATTCTGAACGAAAAATGCTACAAATCATTAAAACGCAACGACACTTACATCCTCATCATCGCATCTTGTGCGCCACTGATGAGGCTCCTTGACAAACCCCGTACATTCGACTGCACTGTTTTTGCATTCAAATACAATTTTTTTTTCATTTGACTAATATTCATTTTTATTTACAATCTCCTCAAAGGCAGGCACAGCACTCATTTCAGCAGGTGTTCTGTCTGCTTGTCACTCATAGCATTAAATGAAACCAACATGAAACTATTGTGCACTATATTGAACTTTTTTTTTTTTTTATCATTACCAATGAAGGTGTACCGTCAATAAATACAGACACCGTTTTATCACCCAGGCCTATGTGTGTATAAAAGTTTACCTAAAAACATAAAACTTAAGACGAACACATTTGGACAAACACACAGCAGTCCGTTACCCATATTAGGCCGCTGTCTTTGTTGACCAGCCATTTTCTTCTCTTGACTGCTAGCTGTGTTCATTTTCAGATTAAACATAGGTTCTAGTCTTGTAGAGCCACGATAAATCCACTCACTCCGCTTATCATCCTGCAACATTGAATAAACAATATTGCTCATGTTCAAACATCATTTAACACAGCAACTCTGCATATGAACATGAGTGTTGAAGGACGATCAAAGAAATCAAGCAACAAATGAATTTAAAAATCTTTAACTATAACACTTCTAGCTATACGTGCTGCTGAGCTGACCAGAAAAAGCATTTTGACAAGGCTGCCATCCACTTCTTCCACACGACTTTTCCACCACGTTCCTTCCCATTCTGTCTTTATGATTTGTCCTGGCTTAAGCAGCACCATGGGTCTGTTGGGATACGACGTGATGTACTCTTCAATGAAATCTTTGCATGATGCATCCTCAATATCCTCCCAGGTCTTTTTTACTAAGCACAGATTGAGAGAGACAAAAATAGACAGGTCCATTGTAAGCATAATTACTATTATTCATTTTTTTATTATTTATATTTTATAAACTAATAAAATGCATTATTGATTATTTAATTTATTATTATTTATTGATATTTTATATTTATTTAATTTGTTATATCTGAAAGGTGATTCAATGAAAAATCTAAATCACTTAAAAATATCAGCAGTGTTTAATATTACATTAAAAGAGAGAAGGCAAAAACAGAAATTTCTGGAAACTAAAAAAAAAAAAGGCTAAAAACAAGTTTCTTACATGGTCTGCAGATTGGGTAGAGCTCAGGCAGGCCCACATATGAGGCATAACCATCATCGAAAAAGATCAGAAACCTGCAAAAACATTCAATCAGTAATCAATGCATTCTATCCGTCTATACTGTCCCAAGATATTCTGTTCATCTCACCTCATACGGTTTTTGCTGTTGGGCATCTCAGCGACTACACCTGCATAGAGCCAGACTTGATTGCCATCCTTGTATCTAGCGACAACACGGGCACCAACAAACAGTCTCTCCAGTGTTGGGTGGTATTCAAATGCCACGTGGTTCCCAGAGAGAAGACTCTTCCCTTTATTCTCAAACTTCACCTTGTACTTGAAATTGTTCCCTGTGAAATTTTGATATCAAAAGAATGAATCAAGCTTTTCGATTTTTAAATTTTTAAATTTTATCCCTCACATACACACATAGCAGGATGAAATGTACAGTACGATCCCAGAGAAGGATTATTCAATACAGGCAATAAACTGCATGCACTTACCCACTTGTTTGATGGCAACAAGTGTTCCACGATGCCATGTCTTAGTGCGTTTTTTACCCAAAAGTGTCATGTTGATCTTGATATTATCCTGTTTTAAATTAGGGTTTGGTTGAGTGGGCGCGTTCCTTGGGCCTGAGGACATAAACACTGCTGGAACAGCCAGAGCACCATGGGATTGTGCGGGAGGGGCCACTGCTTTAGCTGGTGTGATACTCGATTGGGCCGTTCTGTTGACAGACTGAGCCAGGTTCTGCACCTGCTGAGACGTTCTTTGAAGAGCAGCTGAAGCCTCCTTAAACTTTAAATACAATACAGACACAACACAGCACAGAAAAGGAAACGGTATAGCATTAAGATGTGGTCACATTAGTGAAATTTTGGTGCATTTGCACAGCCAAACATGTCCATTGTAAATTTTACTGTCTTTTGTCAATTATGAAGCAAACTCACACAGAAATCAATTTCAAACCAAGTAGCTTTTTGTTAATCAACGCGGCAAATTTGAACTTGATGTAAAATCTGTGTGGGGAAATATTTCACCGTCATGGGAAATTCCTGGACTTCTATTGAAATGACTCGATTAGTCCACTAAAAATTTCCAGACAAGGTTAAACTTCACAGCACCTTAAGAGTGGTTTGTCAAGTGATACAAATGACACACTTCTCTTACCGCCGAGTCCTTGACTGGAGTTACAACCTTCTTGGGAGGAACCACTGTGGAGGAAGTCATGCTGTTACTGTACATATTTTACATCTATAAAATGAAATAACTAAATAAAATATAGCATCTAACTTACCACATCCCACAGCAATGACATCATCGTCATCATCATCATCAATCTCAATGACCTCAGAAGGGTTTGCTCCGCCTCCTCCCTCATCCTCCGAGCTGCTCTCACGATACACTAGACCCATATTACTGTACACTTCCTTCACCAGAGCTTCACACTGACCCACAGACCTTTGAAAACAGACAGATTTATGTACTTCCTCCTCTGGAATTCAGAAATATTACATTTTTAGCTCATAAAATGGTGGCTTTTGGATATTTACACTAAGTGAAAATAGCAGTATTTTTTTAGCGATTTTTACACAGTGCAAATAGACATACATTCTCTTTACACTATGTTAAAATAGCAGGATTTTCTGCTATTTATACTACGTATTGCAAATAGTGGTAATAATCTGCAGCCCAGTATTGTAGTACATTATAAAATAGAATGCAATAATAAAGTATTGAATGTAAATTATAATTTTAATTAAGATTTTTAAATGGATGCCACCTTTTTCGGACAATAAAGGCCTCCCTGCACCTACCCGATACTTTATTTTCAACTTTCCAATTATTTCCTTAATTTTTATTGAAAATAATTGCCATTCCCATGTGATATGAAAGTGAAAGTGAAGTGACATATGGCCAAGTATGGTGACCCATACTCGGAATTTGTGCTCTGCATTTATCCCATCCAAAGTGCGCGCACACACACACTGTGGACACACCCGGAGCAGTGGGCAGCCATTTATGCTGCGGTGCCCGGTGAGCAGTTGGGGGTTCGGTGCCTTGCTCAAGGGCACCTCAATCGTGGTATTGAGGGTGGAAAGAGCGCTGTACATTCACTCCCCCCACCTACAATCCCTGCCGGTACCGAGACTCTAACCCGCAACCTTTGGGTTACGAGTCCGACTCTCTAACCATTAGGCCACGACTGCCCCCTTTTTCATATATGAGATTTGAAAAAGGAGAGAAAAAAAAAAGTTTGGCAAAAGGCGGATTCGAACCCGGGTCAACTGCGTCAAAAAGCACAAGCTTTAGCATCTACGCCACTGGAACTGGTGTTAAACATCCGTCTTTTGTAGTGTTGACTATCCCAATCACACGTTGGTGGGTGGAGTTACTGTAAATAGCCTCTGCCAACAAGGCGGGCTATTTACACTTAGTGTAAATAGACCTCCCGATTTTTGTTTAGCATATCAGTTTCTGAAGTTGTTTACCATATGATTTGAAGAATATGTATATTGCATTAAGGGTTGGATATTTCTCAAGAAACAGTTTGGCGGTTTGACTGAAGTCTCGTTAGTTTCAGCTTTTCATTTCACTTTTAGCTTTGTTGATCTCAATCATCTCTCACACTTTAAACTTACTCTGAGGCATTAGTGCAAAGCGCATCCATATCAGTGACCTCCTTCTCCCTCTGCTCAACCCATTCCTGCAGCTGCTCCAGCTGAGCTTTCCTCTGTTGCACGGCTTCACTGCTGTCCACCTGCTCCTCGATCCACTTGCGGAGCTCGTCCAAAGACACCCCTAACTCCTCCAACTCTGGATCCAACTCCATCTCCATTCCTGAGGCCAAACTGGCATCCACCTCCATAACTTTAAAAGAAAGGGAAGAAAGTGTTAACATGTCACAGCAGGAATCACAAAACAATGTTTAAAACGATGTATTCTGTAGGTCAACTGGCAGACAGCTACATTTCCCATCAACTGTGGATCAGTCCCGTATATTGGCCGGGAGGAATTTGTTGGTGGGCTTCCTTGCACAAACTGCTCTATGCAGGATGTTCCACACCATTTCGAGGATAAAGTCCTGTAATGGTCAGAAATTTAACTTGGCTATTCCAAAAATAACTTCTTTGCCACAGGATCTACTTTCAATAGAGAGTTAAAGGGTAATTTTGCTATTTTCAGCCAGCTTTGTATTATTACAATGTTGGTAGAAACAATGTGTAACACATTTTGCATTATTTTTCTGTGTTTCATGCACCAAAATATTAGCAAAAGTCCATCTGGATGACATAAAATGCATCATCTAACAGATTTTTGACAAATCCAGCTATTTTTTTTTTTTAATTACAGGTTGTACTTCTGCATTTTTTTTCCACACCTAGTGCATTATGACCAACTTTTTTATTTATTACAAGACTTAAATTAAGATACCTATAAAGAAAAAAAAAACAGACTACTCTATTAGTTCACAAACTTTCTAGGGTGACTGGTCAAATCAAGGCACCTTCACACAGCCAAGTTAAGGCTGCACTGTGCCTGCTAAAAATTCATTGTAAGGTCACAATTCCACAAATAAACAAGACTGTATTATTATTATGCTGACACAAAGTATACAGTAGTTTGTGCAAATTGCATTTATGCTACTTCTGAGCAGCATTAAACAATCTATTTAAATGCCACTTCAGACCCTCTTCTGGCTGAGCCACCTTCACAGTGCAAGTTTGGAACCAGTGTCATATTTTCCCTATGATTGTAAGTGCAATATAGAACTCCAGCATCATCAGATACATTGTTGCAAATATACATCACAAGAGCAAAGTAACATTTCTGTAAACATTTAAAATGATTTCTTTTGGGATGTGTAAACTCAACCTGTCTGATCATGGCTGTAAACGGCACTTTAACTGACATTCAGCTGATAAGGAGAAAAGCTATATTCATATTCATAACACATGAAAATGGTCGCTATGTATAACAACACTTCAACAACCACAATTCCTGCAGGTCAAGACCCCTAAACGGCGCGCAACACACGGATGAGAGGGCTAAACAGATCATTTGTGTCCATTTAAGGTCGAAAAATGTAAATACACACGGCGCACTTTAGTTGTCTTAAAAAGTAAATATATGAACATATAAACAAAAGATCTGTAAAAAAGCAGAATCGAGTGAGCTCTATTCAATTGTGTTGATGCTAACGGGGTTAGCTTACCTCTCCTAGCGTGTGTGTCCCTCCAGCTCTTTTGCGGATTTCCTATTTTCGCCGTGCATTAACTTAAATGAACAGAAAAGCGACAATAGAATGTTTACAGCTTTTTTTTCTATTCCAGGGGTATTTTAGTATAATTTTATTTGAACAAGTTTTCCGATCCTCGAACACCGCTCAAAGAACATCAATGAATGTATTTGGCTGATGACGATTCTACGAGCTGACCAATTGGCTTTTGCCTGAAGAGTGAGTGGCAGGTGAAGTGAGCAATTGGATGCAAGCAAAAAAACGTGAGCACGCTCCCACGATGCACTGCCTGCCCTGCAGGGCCACTCTGCACAGCACAAAGTGAATCAAACACAATTTAGCTCCATAGAAACTATCGTTACAGCTAAAATATCTATGAAAACAATTTACTGAAATACTGACCATACCGCTGTATTAACTGACGGCTCAGCATTAATGAATACGAAACTTTTTATATATATATATATTTTTTTTTTTCTCAGATAAAAAGAGGTGTTAGGCCCACAGCCACAACCAATGCAAGAACCTACACACTGGGTCATTCCTGGGATTCGGTAATATTTCCCCAGAGTTTCTAAAGTGGTGGTTCACCAAAATTAATTGTTAGAAGCTTTTTACAAAAATCTGGGATGCCCATTATAATGAATAAAAATAATTATTGCATTTTAATATTTTTTTAGCATAAAATAATGTCTTATATCTATCTTGAGCCAAGCATTTTGTCATGTCCCTGAGGCACTTCACTGAGTTTGTACTTAGAAAATTAACAAAATGTGCATAGTGTCTGTGATTTTTGGCAACAATGTAAGCATTTATTTGTGTTCCTTTCTTGTAAAAAATATTTTTCTAAAAAAAAAAAAAAAGCAAAATATTTTATTTAAAAAAAACAGACTTTAAAGTTATGTCCCTCAGTCTGAACTCAACCCTGTCACACTAACCATTCTATGCCCATAATAGTTTAGTCTCTGCTCATATGTGACATCATTTAAGTCAAATCAAGTCAAGTTGAGCTTTATTGTCATTCCGCTACAAGTGTGGACATACAGTGGAACCATATGTCGTGCCTCACAGGACCACGGTGCTATATAAATACAGACATACAACAATGAAGTACAAACAGTAAAAACCTATACCCAACTAACCTACATACAGATTTTGACTATAAATATACTATATATAAATGGTTACCTGTACATAAACTAAAAAATACAAACTATACGAATGCTTCACATAAATACTGTACATGTGCAAAGAGAAACATCAAGAGACAACAAAGATGATTTGTAGTGCATGAGCATGTAAACATACATATATTACTGAGTCTTTTGTGGGATTATGTACACACAGAAGTGTATGTGAAAAGTGTCTAGTGCGCAATGTGTTACTACAGGTGGTTTGTACAGGCCCACTCACTTGTGATTTGCACAAAAAAGTTTCCAGAATCAGAATCAAAAAATCATTTACCAGAAATCACATCATTCATGTCCCTTTAATAGTAGTGCAGAAAATGGTTAGTAGTAACATACTTTTTATTCATATTTTTGAGGCATGTAATAGTCAGGGAGGGTACTGTCAAGCTTAACAACTCAACTCCATTACATAAAATAAAGGTGGAAAATTATTACTTTTTCAGCATTTTATTTTAATCCATAAGTATATACACACTGTTAAGACATTTCAAAGGGTTTTTACAGTAACTTACTGGCAACACTGTTGCCAGTAAGTTACTGTAATTAAGATTTACAGTAGCAAACTGCATTTGATTTATCAGTATACTACTGTAATTCATTCATTTTAATATAGATTTCATTAGACTTTATAATTTTTATATAGAATTCATTTTATTTTTACTCTACATAGGTACTACTGGCATTCAATTAAAACAGACACAATAATTACAAAATATCAAATTCTTTATTTAAAACATTGCATGTATAACACTTAAAAATACAGTCTTCCAATGCTGGAACAGTGCATCTTCACCATTTCTCCTGTCTTAGGACGTTTTGCAGTGCATTATGTTGTGTCCTCTGGATTCATCCTCACAAAGAATATTTAGGCAACAGAAACATAATGGGGGGAAAAGACAAACAGCCAAAAAAATACATAGCCCTCTGCAAAACCCAGGTGCTGCTCCAAAACGTGGCCACCATCTTTGCTCACCGTCCACTTTGACAGAAATGCCTTCTCTGAAAAACAAGATGTAGAAATAGCACACTTTTAAAAAGTAAACCCCATATAGAATACACAAATCTCTCAAAACCATAGTTGTTTTCTTACCATGAATTATCAGTCTCAGGGTGGCTGGCCTGCTCATGTCTTTCTTGATGCTTCATTGCAGTTGCCTTTAAAACACAAATACAAAAAAATGCAGTAAATTTTAAATTCCATTAAAAACTATAACAAACTAATTCTAAAACTAGAAAGGCAGCTAGCCATAAAACTAGTTTATCCTAGCTAACATACGATTTTATTTTCTCAATAGGCTACTGGCCAACATTAACTACTAACACCTGAACTAAATTTCACATTAGTTAACCTAATGTTAATATAAGATAAGCGTTGCTCGTTAAAAACAATTTTAATTCGGTAACTTAATTCAATAAGCTGACAAAAGTCGTTTGAAACGACAGCGCAGTTTACCATGGCAACGTTCTGTAACCGCCATGTTGACCAGTAAATGTTACTAATGTTAGGTAAACTGGTGTGCAAAAATCTGACACAAACACACAGACAAACGTACATATATTTTTTACCTTGCTTGCTGGTCTTATTCTCTCCTAAGGTGCATCGACACACAGCGCAGATGTTCTCCGGAACTCTTCCACTCTCGCGGGTTCATCCCCGGGGAAAACCGGCGGCGCTGCTTCCGTGTCTTCGTCGGACGCGAGTGGCGCGGCGAGGCGCGACTCGACAACAGCCAACAATATAGAACCCATTATATATATTATCTACAGTGGATGCGGACAGTAAACTGATGCCCCGGTATATTTCTGACGTTCAGATGTACTCCAAGCGCTTGCGCTGTTTCTGACACGAAGTACAAACGGATTTTCCAATCATTAGAAGCGATGTAACACGTACTGTAGTCAGTTCCAAGCTGATGCGGCGTTGTAGACACGGTGTAGGGCAAATCGTGTCAATCCAAATGTAAGAAATTAGGAAAATAAAACGACCTCAGTATAATGGCGCCAAAGAGAGGTTACAGTAGTATACAGCAATTTAAAAAAATACAGTAAGTCTCTGTATGTGGGGTCTGACGTCACAGAAAATTGCAAAGGGTATTACAGTTATTTACTGTAAAGGGAATTTGCAGTATTACACTGGGTGATATACAGTAAATAACTGTGGAAATTACAGAAATGTCTAACAGTGCAATGTACTTATTTTATCTACTCTCCTACACTACATGAGGAGCAGTGGCTATTTTGAGTGAAAAACCACAACCCCGTCACAAATATATGTATTTCTCATTGTTACGGGGTTGTAAACTTGTGACAGGGTTGAGTTATTTGCTTTATTTATTAATAATTTTAATGAAAAAAATATAAAATAGTCATGGTTTCAGTAAATATATACTCCAAAATCATGACAACTCATATTTTTGTAAATAGAATTTTTGAAGTACCGTATTGACCCGAATATAAGACGATGTTTTTTCCTTGGAAATACATCTGAAAAAACGCGTTCGTCTTATATTCAGGGTCTAGACTTTGGCATGTCAATAATACACCCGCAACAATAGGTGGCGCCAAAAACGCATAAAACGAGTGTGCCATTAAATATGTAATGTAATGTGTGCTGTAAAGATCGCAAATGAAAACAAATGAAAAAGAAAAGCTTACAGCAGCATGATCGTGACTGTCATGTTAGCCTGATGGGACCAAACTTCCTCTGAAAGTGATTTTAGACAGTACCCAGATTTGAAGACTACAATAAGATATCACGTCTACTGATAATAACATTTTGGTAGGCTTCTATGAGTTGGATAGCCTAATTGTTATATGATTCAGATGGGCTACCTATTATCTACCTATTATTTCAATGGTATATCAAAATTTTCCAATGTCATTGTTGATACATTTTACCAGTATTTACCATACTTTCAAAACAAAAATTTGAATTGGAAAAATATGCAATATGAAAATAATTTGAGAATAAATGTGTTTTACAGAGAGAGAAAAAAAAAAAAAACAAGATTTGGTTTTCAAAAAGCCTTTTTCCAACAGGTACATCTGGAAAAAGGGGGGTCGTCTTATAATCAGGGTCGTCTTATATTCGGGACAATACGGTAATATGTCCACTTAAATGTTGACAACATCATACATCAGAATTTGCTCCCACATAGAAAGACAATGTTGGCCATGCAGATATCTTGACCCAGAAACAAGGAGACAATATAATAAAGAAACAAAACCAAATGTTTTTATTTAAGGCAATGTATCCCTTCAAATGTGTTACAGTCTTCAACCCCGTCACACCATGTCATATTAATAATTTTAGAAAAAAATAGGTAAGACAATTAAGAACTAAATTATTTCTTGCTGATTACCATCTGACATGTTAAGGGCTAAAACAATAAAATTGTGCTTTTAGTTAAAATGGTGGTGTCTAAAGCTGAAAAACCCTGAAAATAATAAAAGGTCTTTAATGCCTGAGGTGGGAAAATATGATTTTTTGGAGGTTTGATATGTGCCTAATGATGTGGGGTATTTAGAAGTTGAATAGCATGTAGTTTGAAAATACATATATTACAAGTTGAAATGTTACCGAATACCTGGAATGACCCTGAATCCTTTTGTTATATAAAGGTCACATTAAAACTATCCTGTATGTTTTTTTTTTTTTATAATTTATGTTGAAGGTGCTTTCAGTATTTTTCTCACATTAAAATATTTTACACATAAACAAATGAATACTGTGTTGAAAAATGATGAGATTTCACATGAGATTAATATAGACTCCATTGTACTGGCCTAACAGACTTGTTTATTAGTTAACTGAAGCATCTTCTGATGTTTAAATAGAATGGCTTACTTAGTTAAAATGCAACATTCCATGTAACAAAGAAAATTAGCTCAGTGAAAACAAAGTTAGCCTACACGTGGAAGGAGAGGAAGTTAGGAAAATTATCGATACATAATTAGACATAAATCACATAAATAGTAATGCAAATGTAGCAATGGTTGTCTTTTGGACGACAGGAATGTTTGTACGGCGCCTCTGACCCACAGTCAGTGATGAGAAGTTCTATTCATTTATGCGAATCGGTTCTTTCGAACAGTTCGTTTCAGTGAACTCGGTTCTTTTACGTCGTCAGGTTGCTTTATGTCATGCGTGGCATATTACATAGCCTACATGCTAATCTTTAATATAGATTCAAAAGATCCGACTCGAGGGAACGATTCTTTGAAGTAGTTATAGCGCAGCAGAAACTGTAGCTGAACAACGTCTTTCTCCGTCACAAACACACACTCACAGTCATACATTTGCTGTATAAAGTTGTATAAATCAGCATCAACAAGTTGCCCGTGTGTGGTTATGATGGGCATAAAGTCCTTTTCGCCGCTGTCATAAGCAACAGGGAACGTTACGTTACGCTTTGATAATAGCTGCGTCGTAGTTTCATGACAGCGGCCGTTTGAAAAGCAGCTGAACACAAGCAAATAAAATAAGAAATCAACGGCTCTCTTTTCTCTGTTTCACTTCTCGACATTTGCATGTGTACGACTTGTTTTTCTTCAGAGGTGACGCAAATGCTGTGCGCCGTCCTGGGTCAGTCCAGGAGTAGACGAGAATATTTGGTCAGGTAAAAAAGTTTTACGCTTGGACACAGAGGAACGATACACACATTTATCGCTTTACTGTCACTATAAATATATACGCGGACTAATAATTGCCATCATCATCGTATGAACTTCTTGTTTGTTGTATTATCGACGTCAGACGTTGCAGACTGCGCATTAGCTAATCTACTGTAACGTTAGCTGTTGGGCTAGACACTTTAGCAAGACTATTATATTTGACAGATACGATTCATAATGGCGACCTGCAGACTGATAGTTATTGCTGAACTACATTCTCTGTGAAAATACGTAGCCGTAATGTGTCGCAAAAGACACCTGACATATTTTTGAAATATTTTTGGTTTAGCTAGCATATGAAAGGACTACTGTAAAGTTATATTTGCAGATCAAGTTATAAACGCGTGCACTACGCGGTATCCCGTGCATTCACATATTAAATTGCAGCTGGGCAAAGCTACTGCTTAAATGTAAAATGTGCATATGCAGGACATCTAATGTTATTGATAAGAACTAATGTTATTGATAGCCTACTTCCTGTCAAATCCCTGACGTTTATTTCCTGCTATTTAATGTAACGCTAGCTGTTAACTAAATGTGTGTGTGTGTGTGTGTGTATGTATGCATATATACATATATACATACACTCACACCTTTTTATATTTATTGACATTTGACAAGGAAATTATGTGCCTTTTCTCATGTTTTCCAAATGTTGAATACACTTTTTCTACATAAATTATTTTCTACATTATGAATTTTTTTTGTGATGCAGGTATTTGTCATCCACATGGGAATGGGGGACATGAAGACACCAGATTTTGATGACCTGCTGGCAGCGTTTGACATTCCAGACATTGATGCCAAAGAAGCAATTCAGTCTGAGCCTGATGGTAATCATAATGAGCGCAGTGGTGTTGTTGGAAAGGAGAGAAGTGGAAGTCCATGCCTAAGACCTCCAGAAAGCCCTGAGCCTGTTCCTTTAGCTCCTCATAATGACCCCTCCATGGTCAGTGTGATTGTAAAAAACAGTGTACATTCTGATGACAAAACTGAAGGGAATGTAACTGAAGGGGACATTTCTGGTGCTGATGCCTCACATGAGTCTCCCCAGAAAGGTCCCAGTGAAGACGGCCTGGTGCCTCCAGATGCGTTCATCTATAATGGACTCAAAACCGTCTCAGATGTGCCTACAGAACCCTCTCCACCACCAGCTCTAACCCGGATGCAGCCCAATGGGCCACTTTGGTCTCTCTCTGCTCCTAGTGATGACAAGCAGGATGGCACTTCTTCTAAGCACCCTTCTAGCACTTTCTCCCCGACTCGGTCTTTACATCTGACTGATCCTCCCATCTTATCTTCACATTTAATTAGTTCAGACTTTCCTCCAAGAGTTGATTGTGAGGAAGCACCACCATTAAATGGCACTTTGAGGGCAGGAGTCCGCCGACGCTTATCTGAAGATGAAGAATCTGAACCAGACCTCGGTAGCCCTGCGCTTGTCATACAAGAAAGCCCGGATTCCCAGCGGTGCTCCGCTCCCAAGGTACCACGCATGCAGCGGTCTCCTTCGAGTGTGTTTCAGCCTCCCTCTCCCTCATCCCCTTCCTTACCAGTTAGTAACACTCAAATCGAAGAGCCATCTGTCCAGAATCCAACACTTCTACAAAGTGGTGTCAACCCAACCTCTTTGACCTCCACAAACGATCTGCCAATTGAAGAAAAAGACGTGGAGCACATAATCGAGGAGAGAGATTCTCCTGAAAGCCCTGAGCCAGAAATCCCTCAACATCTGCCATCAAATCAACAAGAAGCCAATGAGCCAGAACAGAAGGTCAGAAAAGAAGAAGCCCCTCAAGATCAAGTTATTGACATGAACTTATGTGTGCAGGAGAATAGTGGTCTTCAACTACAAACAGAGGATGGTGGAGGTGAGGAGACACAAGGGAAATCCACCAAGACTGGTTTGGTAGATTCCCCCACTGATGTCACAAGCTCCGGAAAGACCTCCTCCAAGCCTCTCAAAGTCAGAATCAAGACTGTCAAAACGTCTGCTGGAAACATCACATGTACTGTATCTAAAGTGGCACCCAAAGGAGGGATCTCCAAGGGCCCTGGTGGCTCTAAAGCTCAAGCAGGGGCCCATAGGATTCAGAGGTCTGGTAATGCTCCTCAAGGGCGAGCTCAGGGTTCAAAGGTGACGATGTTGCCAGTGTCCACCCTTCAGGATGCCAGCACAGCTATGTTATTTGCAGCCAGCAAGGCACAGAATCAAATGGCCGCCAGTCTTTCCACCACTGCAGTCAAGATCACCAGAGCATCAACCCTCCCCTCCGTCACCTCTTCACCCATGCCTGGGGTTCGCAGTTTGGGGCAGAAAACGATGAATGGGAATCCTGGGACTGCCAAACCAGCCTCCATTGTGAACAGCCCGGGAGCTGTGATCTCACGCAGCCAGTCTAGCCTCGTTGAGGCCTTCAATAAAATCCTAAACAGTAAGAATCCACTGCCAAGTTATCAGCCAGACCTCTCCATCTTGCCTCCCCCAGAATGGGGTCTTCGAGTGCCCTCAACAGGATACCGTTGCCTTGAATGCGGGGATGCGTTCGCTCTAGAGCGTAGCCTGGCGAGGCACTACGATCGGCGCTCCATGAGGATCGAGGTGACCTGCAACCACTGCTCCAAACGCCTGGCTTTCTTTAATAAGTGCAGCCTGCTGCTCCACGCACGAGAGCACAAGGAAAAGGGGCTGGTTATGCAGTGCTCACACCTCGTTATGAGTCCTGTCAGTGTGGAGCAGATGATTGGCCAGCAGGATACCGTGCCTATAGGTTTGTGTCTCTATCAGTGTCAGTGTATTTATAGATGCAGTATGAAAGGAATACTTATAAGACCTTTTCTCAAAAACTCTCAATATTTGTAGACTAACAGGACTTTTGAGTGAGGGAGTAAATATTTTAGATTTACATTGTGCATATTTTGGATCAGGCGTTGTCAAAATATGGTCCACGCAGGGATGATAGGTGGTCTGTGGAAAATATGAGAGAATCCAAAAAAGTTTTACAAAATGTATTTTAAATCTTAAATTAGGATCAATTAGATTAATTTAACACACTTTTTTTCATTTCAGTTTTTAATTTTGCTTTCTAAAAACCTGTCAGAAATCCTGACATTTGCAATTGCAATTGGGTCAAAGATGAAAAAGTTTTTTTAAGTATCAAAACAACAAGGATAATACAGCTTTTAATTGTTGTTGTTGTTTTTCAATACATTACAAAATGCCCTGTTTATTTAAATATATATTTTTTGCACAAAAAAGAAATATCATACATTTTTACCATGATTTACAGAAAACAGCCACTAAAATGTCATTCATTGTGACAATCTTGTTGGCATATTTACCACAAGAATCAGTTTATGACATATTAAAAGAATACTATTTGTAATTTTCCATTTTTAAACTTTGCCGCTATACAACTTTGGCCATTTGTCAGTAAGAATTTTTTACTCGTTTAAAATATAATAAAATTTAGAATGCTCTCTTATTTTGTATATTTTAATATGTACAGTTCAGAATAAGTAGCCTATGTTGTTTCAATTTTACATAAATATAAGTGTTTCACCGAATGACAATGGAACATTATTTTACCCAAATTTTGACATTTTATTCTCCCAAAACTTATTTGAAACTTTAAAAGCAGACACTTTACTTGCATTTCATGGGCTTTCTATGTGTATATAAAATCACTTTTGTAAAATTTATTTTAATGTGGACATTTAAATGTCTTCGACACAATTATTTTACTCTGTTGACAGCCCTAGATTTTCAGCGCAAGAAATACAAAACAAATTTGCATAAAATATTGTGGAAAAAAAGTACATATTTATATGTACTTTGTACTCACACAGTACGTACTCATAAAGTCTTTTTACACTACCATTCAAAATGTTGAGTCAGTAAGATTTTTTTAT
The DNA here is from genome assembly GCF_012432095.1 of Onychostoma macrolepis. Taxonomy (NCBI): domain Eukaryota; kingdom Metazoa; phylum Chordata; class Actinopteri; order Cypriniformes; family Cyprinidae; genus Onychostoma; species Onychostoma macrolepis. The sequence goes on along the minus strand of NC_081170.1, from coordinate 18,964,969 downwards.
TTTATTTTAATTTTTGTCATAATTAATTCAGTGTGAATGCACTAAATTGATCAGAATTGACATGAAAGACATTTATAATGTTACAATAGATTTCATTTTAAAATAAATGCTGTTCTTTTGAACCTTTATAAATTAATCCTGAAAAAAGGTCTGCAGAAATATTGAGTAGCACAACTGTTTCAATATTGATAATGATAGTCAGTATTTTAAAATGATTTCTGAAGAATATTGTGACACTGAAGACTGGAGTAATGGTAAAAGGAATAAAGTGCTTTTTAACATTTATATTAAAATTGAAATCAGTTATTTTAAATTGTAATAATATTTCACAATATTATAATATTTTTGATCAAATAAATGTAATCTTGGGGAGCATAAGAGATTGAAAAAATCATACCGACCCCGAACTTTTGAACATTAGTGTTTAATAGCCTGTATACCTGCTTTTATATTTTAAGAAAGGAGTTCCTCGCAAAAATATCATCATATTTTGGGGTCCTTGTTATTAAATTTTTTGGAAATCCTTGTCTGGATTAAATTTGATTCTTAATTTTAGTTTATTATTTTCTTTGTCTGAACAAATTATATTTATAAACAGTCCAGAAGTAAAAACAGACATGAAACTCATAGTTGTAGGTAACAGTAGCAGGTGTGCACACAGGGATCAGGGAGCAGTCACTGTCTCAATCCACAGGGAATCTGTGCACTGCAGAACAAAGGACTCAAGCATTGATGCAGAATAATTCAACCGGGGCTTGTTCTTTCTGCAAGCTTTTTCAAAGAACAGTCTCTGTGCTCAGTGCATTGCAAAAGTACTCTTTAGGGAGCTGAACTATAAATCATAGAAGGTTTACAGTGTTACGTAGATAATTGACCACGATTATCTAGATTAGTACATTTCATTAACCCATATTCATTTCAGAATGATTTAGCTGATATGTTATTTGTGCTTACAGTACAGTCTCTTTTACAGGTGTGCTTTCTCCAGCTGCCTCCGCTCTGTCTGCCATTAAAGAAAGTGGTGTCCATCTGTCACAATCTTCTGATAACAGGTAACAGCGCACTGTCAGATCATGTTTATTTGTTTTTTATGTTTGAATGAATGAGAAATAAACAAAAAAAATGAAAGGAGACTGAGTGATTAAGATGCTGCCTGGTATGTTTGTGTACTCTATGTTCTCAGCTGTCCAGAGTGTTGGAGTCAATTCAAAGGGAAGGCAGAAATAGTGGCACACTTTCAAGAGGTGGAGTCTGGTGGCACTGAAACTGTGAGTGAGTGCATGTGTGGGTGTCAGGACAATAACAGTGTGCATTTTTTTATTTGGGCCAGTAGTTTAGACGTGCATTTGCCCTGCTAACACTTTTCCAAAAATGTCCTACATACATTGGAAAAATAGATTTACATATTTCATTGCAGTTTTTAATTATTATTTTATATTATTTAACATTAAAATAAATGATAAAATGAACAATATTATTATTATAAATTTTTAATATTACTTAAAAATGAAAAATTGCTGAAAATGTATTCACCCGACCTCAGGCCATCCAAGACAGATAAGTTTGTTTCTTCATTGAAACAGATTTAGGGAAAATTAGAATTTGCTTGCTCAACAAATGTGGATCCTCTGCAGTGAATGGGTGCCGTCAGAATGAGAGTCCAAACAGCTGATAAAAACATCACAATAACTCCAGTCTTTCAATTAATGTCTTGTGAAGTGAAAAGCTGTGTGTTTGTATTAAACAAATCAATGATTCATATTTTTTAACTTCAAACCATTGCTTCCATTGAGTCTTCTATCTATAATATTGCTTTCTCCAGTGAAAAAGTTCTCTCATCTTAATCTGGAGAGAAATATGCACAGATCAAACGCCTTTTACAAGTGAAATCAGTCCTGAACCATTCTAACAAATATGTTGGTGGATTTTGATGCGAGAGAACAATGGTTTAAAGTTTAAAAGTCTTATTGATGGATTAGTTCACAAGATGTTAATTGAGTCATGTGGATTGCTTGTGGATTATTGTGTTGTTTTTATCAGCTGTTTGAGCTCTGAGGATCCATTTGAGGATCCAGTGGTAAGCAAGTGAAGTAATGCCAAAGTCCCTTTCAAGGAAAGTCTGTTCACCTTTGGCCATATTTGCAACACCTCCAGGCAGCTCAAACAAGACCAAATCTTATCTAAATGAATGGGGGAATCCTGAAATCTCAAAAACTGCTCGCTGAACTCGCAATTAAATTACATATTTCAAATCAGCAACAAAATCCGGACACAAATCACAAGTCTCTGAGGTCCAAGTCAAGTCTTTGAGTTGGAGTCCAAGTCAAGTCTTAAGTCTGAGGCAAATCCGTTTTGAAATACTGATTTCACAATATGATTTTCTCAGAAAAAAAATGTAACAAAGTTTAAGACAAATGAGAAATGAAAAGGTGTCAATTTATTGTCAGACAAAATGCTGCACATTTCTTTGTAAAATTGAAACGTGCCAAACAACAAAACTAAATTGAAATTTTAAAACAAAGCCAAATCAATCAAATAAATAACACAAATGAAAGAAATCTCATATAAACAAACTAAGGCTTTGTCTGTGCTCTTTTTCAATTTAAAATTAGAAGCAACCACTGTATTTTAAACACAACCCAATCCAAACAAATAGGCTGCATACATGCAGCATGAGCAGTTTTTAATCTAAATTGGATTGTATAATTTCGAAATGGTCTGACTTTAGTTTTGTGAAACAGCAGACGGGCTGAATTAATGCAGATTCACCCTCTGCCAGCAGGTGGCGCTTGAACAGCAATTAAACATCGTTTCCTTGGTTTCCGCTGTTAACAAAGCAGCGCTGCGGTTATGAACACTACTTTAATATGCATTATACAGAGGCAAGATGAAAAGAAAATACCATCTAAACTTTCCTAAAGACAGCCAGTTCCCCTCAGAGATACATTCATAAACTCCCATACCAAATGACTTGCGTTTTTTACGAGTCTCACGAGTCACGAGTCTTTATTTATGCGACTTAAGTGCGACTCGAGTCCAAGTCGCAGACTCGAGTTTCCATCTCTGACAAAATCTGAAATGAACTGTCCCATGAATTTTGTTTCTTATGCTCAAATAGTGCTTAAAAAGTTTTCAGGCTAGACCAGCCAGTGCGCATGCGCAGTCATAACTGCGTCTACGGCCACTACACTGACGCAGTGACTTTACCAATCAGCGATTGGCTCTTTCATTTGGAAGACAGGACTATTCTGCCAGATTGTGCGTTGCAGTTTCTCCCATTCATAAGTATAGGAGTGAACTGTCTTTGTATTTCTATAGTCTTTGGTAACACTCAGTTTTTTCAATGAAGAAAAAAAAACTCACATACATCTTGGATGGCCTGAGGGTGAGGAAATTGTCAGCAAATTTTCATTTTTGTGTGAACTATTCCTTTAATATTAATTAATATTACATTATGATTTCTCTCTAGTGTTGTATGCAGTGTACACCTCCGATGCCGCTGTGGAACTCATGTAGTGCTGCGGCTCACCGGCGGTTACATCAGAAGCTCCCTCCGCTGGTTTGTCCTGAATGTGGTGTCACCTGTCAGTCTCACAACCTCAACACTCATCTGAATCAAACCTGCCTCCACTACTCACGGCGCCTTGGATATAGGTAACCACCTAGCCATACAGACTACTAATAAAACCCTTGTTTCGTCTGTTGGTTTTAAAAGCGCAATTTAACGCGTTATATTCTCTCTCATTTTCATTGCAGATGTGCTTGTTGTCATTTGGTGTTTGGTGGAGTGAATAGTTTGAATGCTGTAAAGACTCACATGCAGACGGCTCACTGTGAGGTCTTCCATAAATGCCCCTCCTGCCCCATGGCTTTTAAATCTTCCTCTAGTGCTGAAGCCCACTGCGCCTCCCAGCATCCTGAACTCCCTGAGACAGCAAGGCAGTCCAAGTAAGTTTGGGAAACTGCCTTGAAACTATAGCTACAGGAAAATGCAATCAAGCAACCCTTTTAAAAACAGTTTGAATAATTTGAATGTTCACATTTTTTTGAGTTGCTAATAACCATTGTTTTTTTGTTTTTTTTAATGACAGGGAGATCTATAAATGTGTGATGTGTCGGACTGTTTTTACTCAAAAAGCATTGCTCAGTGTCCATATTGACACTCACTTAGCCAAGCAGAAGATGCACGTCTTTAAATGTCCCGACTGTAACAAGCTGTTCACGCAGAGAGGTTCCCTTCTTGAGCATTTTAAGGTTTGCTTTCTATTTAATTCGGCAAAAATAAGCTCTGTTCAGTGGCATTATGAGTGTATGACCTCATTGTAATTTGTCTTTAGGACTCCCATAGGGACTCTAGAATTTATGATACATCAACACAGAACAACTTGGTAAAAATGGATAGCTCTGATGGGGAGGAGTGGGGACGGGATGAAGACGAGGACAGAGGAAGAATGGCGAAAGAAGATGGGAACTCTGCTACCCCGAGTTGGAGCTGCTCACAATGTCAGACACACTACACAGACAAAGAGAACTACATCACCCACATGTCTGAGCAGCATGGCAAGGTCAGGACTTCATCACACAGAACTCAACAATAAGGAGATTATTTGCACTGACAAAATGTTTCAATACCCCTACCTCAAAAAAAAAAGAAAGAATATATTTGTCAGTATTTTATACACTACTATTCAATAGTTTAGGGTCAGTAAGATCAAAAAAAATTATTCAGCAAGGATGCATTAAATTGATGAACAGTAAAGATAGTGACAGTAAAGACATTTGTAATGTTACAATAAATAAATAAATAAATGCTGTTCTTTTGAACTTTCTAGGCATCAAAGAATCACTGTCTTCACAAAAATATTAAGCTGCACAACTGTTTTCAACTTTGATAATAACAAGAACATTTCTTGAACACCAAATCAAGATATTAGAATGATTTTGGAATTAGTTTTTTCTTTGTTAAATTGGAATGGTTTCCATTTGCCCTGAACCAACAAACCTAAACTAACAGTTTCATCGTGATTTTATTTTTTTATTGAAGGAACTGAAGAAATTTCCATGCACTCTTTGTGAAGGGTCCTTCTCTTCATCCTCAAGTTTAAGACGCCACATTCGTGTAAAGCACAAAGGCATCAAAAGAGCGTTTTATTGCCAGTAAGTAAAAAGTATTCAGTAGCGTTTTTTTCTTTATTTATCACTATTTTATGTTTTTTAAAATAACACTCATTCTCTTATTTTCAAAGTCATTTACTGTCATTTCTTGTTATGAAGACTCTGTACAGGTGGGAAGAGGAGTTTCAGCAGTAAGCTGATTCTTGAGAAACATATTCAGGCTCAGCATGGAGGAAACAGAGGAGCAGCCACACAGAGTCAGGTAAAAGCTCAAATACACTCTTAGATGAACAAAACACACCCAAAGCCATGATTACCTGACTGTTGCTTAAGTTCACCGTAACATTTAGCTTTTGAAAATGTTATTACACCTTGTTTCTACACCGATCATATATGTGACCCTGGACCACAAAACCAGTCATAAGGGTCAAATTTTCGTTTGTTAGGATAGGACAATAATTGGCTGAGATACAACTATATGATTATCTGGAATGTGAGGGTGCAAAAAAAAATCAAAATATTGAGAAAATCGCCTTTAAAGTTGTACAAATGAAGTTCTTAGCAATCCATATTACTAATCAAAAATTAAGTTTTGATATATTTACGGTAGGAAATTTACAAAATATCTTCATGGAACATGATCTTTACTTAATATCCTAATGATTTTAGACATAAAAGAAAAATCAGTAATTTTGACCCATACAATGTATTGTTGGCTATTGCTACAAATATACCCGTGCTACTTATGACTGGTTTTGTGCTCCAGGGTCACACACACATTTTATATATATATAATAAACAGGAAAATAACAGAAGCAATGTTGCAAACTTCATAAATTGAGAAAATTCAAATTCTGCTGTAAAGCAGCTCAAAAAAGACAATAGTGTCATTGTTTAGCTCCAGTCAGTTCAATGTTGGTTCAGTTTAGTTTGTAAATTATGAAATTCAGTGACAAGCAGCTCTTCAGAAGCTTGAGTCAGTTCAGTGTTGATCCAATTCTCTCAAAATCAATCAATTATGAAACAAATTCAATTTTCTCAAGCATGAAGTCAAACGTTTCACAACTTTATCAAGTAACTGGACACAATTTACCCATAGTAAAGTTTGTTGAAAGTGAACGACTTCCTGTAGTGTTGGCACAGTAAGCCACTTTCATTCTCTCTCTCACTTTCAGGCAGTTCCTCGCATCACAGATGCAGCTGACAGCTCGTCTGAGCATGATGGTGGTCCTGGCACTTTGGGCGGGGCCTCAGTTGAAAGCCAATTGGCCGAGAGCAGCCTGATCAGGCCTGGCAGAGGAGCTGCAGCTGAGGAGCAAGAAGCTGCAGGATTCCGCTGCATGCCGTGTGGTTTTACCACAGAGCACAGAGAAGAGTTTCTCCAGCATATTGTTGGTCACCGTGACGGGGGCAGCAGCTTTCAGTGTCAGCAGTGTGGAGCGTGTTTTGCATCCTCCTCCTCTCTCAGCAGGCATCTCTTCATCAGCCATCGTGTGCGTGATTCCCCCTCTGAGCATGCCGAGGGTTCTCCTATCACTGGTTCAAATTCTGTGACCTCTGACTCCGCAGTTGCAGCAGGGTCCCCAGGGTCACCCTCAAGTGTAGGGGGGACACAGGCGGAGGATGGGGAAGGTAAGCACACCTGTAAGGTGTGTGGACGTTACTTTAGCAAACCTGCTGATCTTAATACACACTTCAGAACTCACGGCATGGCCTTCATCACCGCATACAAAACAGACAAACCAGCGTAGAGAGACAGGAAAGGGTGAAACTCGTGATACCTGTCAAGAACATGTCACCCCAAATTCAACACCAAAAAATAAGAAATTATGTTTTCCTTAAAGAAAATGAAGTATAATTTAAGATTTTTTTTGTGATATTTATTTTACTTTGTGACTTTTCGATTTTAATTAAGCACACCAATTTTCATTACTGTAATGCTTAAAATGTAATTTTCATTACTGTAATTTAAATTTATTTATCTAATTTATAGCCCTTTATGCTGATTTAAATTTTTTAAAAAAACTACAGCATCACAGATAACAAATGAACAAATACCAAACCAATAACATACAATAATAAATTACGGTATTACATTAATGAATATCTAATTACAGAAAATCTCGAAAATGTTAAGATTAAGATAAAGACCGTTTTGGTGAGAATTTACTTAATTGTAATATTCTTGTAGATTTAAATTTCTTAATGCAAAATATAATTTCTTATATGTATTTTTGGGGTGATTTTGTAAGATTCAGCATAAAGTGTGTATGCAATTGAAAGTCTGTGAATTATAAACATTTGGGTTTGTCACAGGCTTTTAACACTCCACATTCTCACCTAAAAACTAGAGAAATACACTGCATCAGGGCAATACATGTTTGTAATAACATGTAGTAACTCTGCTACACAAGTTTCGTAAAAACACAGTAGAGGGGACAAGTAATACTATAGAGGAATGATTAGGTTTGATCAACCTAAAAAGTGATTGCTACTAGCTCTTAATTGATCTGAGAGGTTGAGAGACACTGCACTGAGCATCATATTCAGTGTCATACACACGTTTACCAGCCCTGCTAAATTCCTGTGCCTACTGATTCCATTGTGCAACAGTCCGTTCTCTTTAATGCAAAATGCAGCTGCTTATAGATAAAAAATTACTAACAGTTTAGCACAGCCAAATGCTCCCGAATCAGGTGACTCCTTTGTGCTTGAATTATTTTTATGTTTAATGTTTGTATTTCTTCTATTTGTGTTTCCACAGAGGCATTAAAATCAGGAAACTTGCTGAATAGTTGCTGATCTTTAGAATGAGAACAAAAAAAAGTGCCTTCTTCATTTAGTCTAAGATTACTGTTAAAGGCTGCAGATGATTTGAAAGAGTTGAGGTTTTTTTTTTTTTGTGCTGGAATTATGTTTTATTGGTGCCTTACATATCTTGTCTACTGGTTTTCTTTTTTTTTTTTTTTAAAGATGATTAATATAGATTTGTTTTACTGTAACCTCCTGAATTTTTCTGGCTGTTTCATATGGATTGTGTTGAAATAAATAATAAACTTTAATGGCTAAATCACTACTCAATGCCTTGTTATAGTCTACTATATATACTCATTTGATAAACCTATCAATAATAAAAATACATTTTTTCCCCCTTTTTTTTTTTGCAAGTTCAGTCCTGTAAAACTTAAAATGTTGCTACTGTATTTTTTACAGTAAAGTTCTGGCAACTACATTTTTTATACCAAGTATTTATTTTATTTTTCCCAGTGTACTATTTAAAATAACTGTTTTCTATTTTAACATATTTTTAAAATGTGCTGATTTGGTGCTTAAATATTTTCTGATTATTATCAATGTTGAAAATGGTTGTGCTGCTTAATATTTTAGTGGAAACCATGGAGCATTTTTGTTTCAGGATTCCTTGATAAATAGTTCTTAAAGCACATCATTTATTTAAAATGGAAATCTTTTAGAGCAATGTCTCTTTACTGTCACTTTTGATCAAATTAATATGTCCTTGCAGAATAAAAGTATTAATTTCTTTGAAAACAAAATCTTACTGACTTGAATGGTAATGTATATTGCATATCTTGATATTTTTTTAAAGCATTTGGGAGTTTGAGAGACCAAATGTATTTCATTTACCTTAAACTATTTGATGATAAATGAGGTGTAATAGCTATTTTGAATAATTTACATAACCCCTTTATGTGACAACAGCAGACAAAGACTGCTTAGATGGCTTGTGCATCTGACGAAAGGTTGGCATGAACTTCAGGTCATCAGAAGCTTACCAGTTATGGTTAGCTTCTACACCACATGAGGGTGTGAAAGTCTCAGCTTTGACTATTCGAATCTCACACTTACTCTCTTTACAGACAGATCTTTATTAACCCTTATGTTTGTATATAAATGATTTGAAATAGTACACATCCTCTAACTAATACAATCATTTAACTGCAATTAAATATCTGATAATAAAACTACATCTTAGATACACTTTAATGAAGTATACACAGTGTTTACTGTCTCTCATAGAATAATAATAGATGTGCATTTGAAAATACCTAAATAGCAGTATTATCAAATATAGTTTCTTTCTAAAATACATTTAATAAGTTAAAGATGGACTAGACCCAAATTTTATCAAACCACCATCTCACCATCTTGTACTATCTTTGGTTGTGGTCTAATTGCTTAGTTTAAACATGCAATCAGTGACTTATTTTTAAATATTTCTTAAATCTACTGGTTTGCTGGTTGATCATACATCAGCATCCGCCATCGGACACATTGCGTCCTGTGGCCTTTGACCCTTCTGCTTCTTAGAAAATATATCCAAACAACAGCAGTGCAATGGCCTGCATGAGGAGGACACATCCTGCCATGCTCTCTACAGCTGCACCTGGAGTACGAAAAGAAACATATTTGTAAATTTGTTTTATAATTTTTTTTTTTTTTTGGAATAAAAGATCCCTTCAAATGCAATGGTCATTATTAAGTAGAATTTTCCAAAAAAACTAAACAAAACAAAATTGTGGGTCACATTGAGATTATTACCAAACAGGTTTCCTGACCCTTTTCCTGTCACTTACCTCCTTTTAGTGGCAGTGGGACTGATCCACTGGAGCCTGGACTGGAGATTCCGGTGGAGTTTCCAGTGGTCACTTCAGTACGTGCAGTTTTCAGTCCCACGGCTTCATCCAGTGCAGCCTTTTGATCGTCCCTCAGCCCTGAACGCTGAGCCTCTGTTACCGCCGCAGCATTGTCAGGACCCAAAGCCTTCAACTGGCTGACCGACAGTGCCTGATCACAAATGACAAGAGTCACTTTTTCTTTATTACAGAGCAACTCAATTAAAGGGATACTCCACCCAAAATTCTCTCATCATTAACTTACCTTCTCACTCAATCTCTGGGTTCATATAATGCAAGAGTATGGTACCTCCAAAGTTGACACTTCAAAAACCACATAAAGCGAACATGACTGTAAACCCTATGAATCGGTATATTTTCAAACTGAAAACAGTGGGTGAGTGAGAAAAAAACTGAATAGGTTTTGACACTATAAACCATTTGCATTATGTGGACTCAACAGAGATATTTTTCTAAAAGTCAAATACAATGGCACGAGGGTGTTAATGATTAGAGAATTTTCTTTTTTGGGTGGAGAATCGTCTTAAGAAGTAGTCAAACATAAGATATGCAGCAAGAAATAAAACATGAAAGTTTGCAAACAAGAGAGTAAACTTACAGCTAAGCGATCCGAGGATATGAGAGGGATGGCGGATGGCTGAATGAATGGCAGGACGGCTGAATTTAGACTTCCCAGCTCGTCAGCACTTAAACCAGCTAGAAAGACATTAAATGACAAAGGTAGCTCTTACATTTTAAGCTTGAACTAGTCAAGTGTAGATATATAGTGTAGTTTATCACTTAGTGTTCTTTGTAGCTCACCAACGATGTTGCCCATAATGCTGACTTGAGCTTCAGTCCAGTTGTGTGATTTTCCAAATTCAGCCACTGCCTTTTCCTTCAGATGCTCTCTAATGTTCAGAGGACAAGGAGCACGACCCAACGCCTCTACTGACTCCCTGAGAAACACACACATCACAGGAAATCAGTGACCAGGTCTGTATACAGCAGTTTTGTTGTGCTGTAGGGTAAACAAACAGTTCAAACTGAGAATATAACCATGAATGTGGAAGTGTGTCTAACCTGAAGCTGGAGGAATTGAGCTGATCGATGTGGCTAGGTTTTAGACCGCAGATAAACTGTCCCAGACCCACCATCTCCAGCTGTCCTATTCTAGACACATTGATTCCAGCCACCCTTTCAAAGGCCTGCCAGACTGCTGTCCTCTGCAGAATTCATCATTTTCAGTATATGCTTTTGTATATTTTTAATACAAATTTGTATATTTAATACATGCTAAAAATAAATTAATTCAAGTGTTCGGGGTTGGTAAGATTTTTAAATGTTTTTGAAAGAAGTCTTTTATGCTAACCAAGACTGAATTTATTTTATCAGAAATACAGTAAAAACAGTAATATTATGAAATATTTTTACAATTTCAAATAACTATTTTAAAATGTAATTTATTCCTATAATGGCAAAGCTAAATTTTTGGCAGCCTTTACTCCAGTCTTCAGTGTCATGATCCTTCAGAAATCATTCTGATATGCTGATTTGCTGCTCAAGAAACACCTATTATTATTATTATCAGTGTTGATAATGTAACTGTAAAAAAAAAAAAAAATCTGGATTATTTTATGAATATAAAGTTTGTTGATTTTAAAATAGATAAATGTTTTTGTAACAATGTAAACATCTTTACTGTGACATTTGATCAATTTAATGCATCCTTGCTGAATAAAAGTTAAAGGGATACTCCACCCCAAAATGAAAATTTTGTCATTAATCATTTAACCCCATGTTGTTCCAAACCCGTAATAGCTTCGTTTGTCTTCGGAACACAATTTAAGATATTTTGGATGAAAACCGGGAGGTTTGTGACTGTCCCATTGACTGCCAAGTAAATATCACTGTCAAGGCACAGAAAAGTATAAAAAAACATTGCCAAAATAGTCCATCTGCCATCAGTGGTTCAATCTGAATTTTATGAAGTGACGAGAATACTTTTTGTACGCAAAGAAAATTAAAATAACGACATTTATTCAACAATTCGTCTCCTCTCTGTCATTGGTAACGCATGGATAAGTTGTGCGTTTATTTACGTTTTGATTTGAACGGAAACAGTGTGTCCATGTGTTACTGATGACAGAGAATAGCGTACGCACTTTGCATCCATCTGATGCTCTCCAAAATGGCGCTACGCTGACACAGAGAGACAGAGAGGAGATGAATTGCTGAATAAATGTCGTTATTTTTATTTTATTTGCGTATAAAAAGTATTCTCGTCACTTCATAAAATTTAGATTGAACCACTGATGGCAGATGGACTATTTTGGCAATGTTTTTTATACTTTTCTGTGCCTTGACACTGTTATTTACTTGGCAGTCAATGGGACAGTCACAAACCTCCCGGTTTTCATCCAAAATATCTTAAATTGTGTTCCAAGGACGAACGAAGCTTTTACGGTATGGAACGACATGGGGGTAAGTGATTAATAACAAAATTTTCATTTTGGGGTGGAGTATCCCTTTAAGTTCTTACTGACCCCAAACCTTTGCACAGTAGTGCAAGTAGATAAAAAAATAAAAAATCATAAAATTTAAAAAAAAAAAATTTTACTACAAGTTTTATATATAAATTCTTGATGCTGTTTGGTGACTGAATGTGTGTGTTTGTATTACCTGTGTCTGGGTAAAGTTGCAGGTGGTCATAGTCTCAAGAGTGTCAAGTGAGGCAATGCTGAGGTTGCCCAGCTCTTCAGCACTGAAGCCCTGGCAGATGCAGCCCAGATCAGCAATCTGGGACTCATTCAACATGGACACACTCCCCCATGCCTGCCATATACAACAGACATTGGCTTTGACCACTGAAGTCAAGTTGTAAAGGTTTTCTTATATTCTGTTGTGTATATATTAGAATTTAACTTGCGGGGTTTGTGTGTGTGTACCTCCAAAGTTTTTGCTCTGAGTGCAGCCAGTTGTTCTGTGCTGTAGTTGGTTATCTCTCCTAATGTTGGCACAACATCTTTGAAAGTCTGCACAGTCATTTTACTGAACTGGGCGGGAGTCCAGTATACATTCCCCTGTTTGAGGTCCTCAATATATGTGAGTGTGGGCTCTATTAGTGTGTACACCACTGTGCTAATAACTTTCAGTGTCAAAGAAAGAAAGAGAAAAAAAGAAAGAAGACAAATGACATATTGTTATATATCACTAACATTTCCACTATTGATTATTCTGGTTGTTTCATATGCACTCTCTGGCACACCTACCTTCACGCTTCCTGCGGTTTTGTAGTGTGATACTCGTTTGGAGCTCAAAAAGTTTGCGACGAAGTGCAGATAGATCAAACCAAGAGCGAAACTCCTTTGGAGGAGGAACCACAGGCTGACTGGGCAAACTGTCCATCAGGTCTGACAGATATGACTTTACCCAGCTCTGCCAGACAGATTAGCAGAATGGAGGGATGGATGGGTAAATTAAAAATAAATATATAACACTGTGTAAAATTATGGCCATTAAAAATAAAACTAAGGAAACAATTATTAGGTAAAAATATAAGTAATAAGAAACTCAATACAAATGTAAGAATTAAAATAATCATTTATTATTTATTGTTTGATTTTTAATTATTTGAACATAAAATAATTTCATTTCATATTAAATACATTTTAAATTATGTACATTTAATCATTTAATCCTAGTTTTTCATAATCTACTGGTCAACAGCATTGCTGAGATTCTTACTTTGGATGGCAGCTTTTCAATGGCAGTGTCATTAAGTAACAAAAGTGGCCCAAGAACCCTCATATCTTCCTCAGACCATAAAGTAGGGTCCCTTGTTCAAAGAAAAGACACATGTATTATTAACAGCATTGCAAAATGTCTAATTGCAGCACAGGTTGCGTGACTTAAGCCTAGAGATGAAAGCTGTTTAATGTGAGGAATTTTTCAAATGCTTAAAAAACATGTTTTGAAGCCACAGCAGGCACAGTCTCTTTAACCACGAAACAACTAGAATATGTGGGATGTGGGATCTGAGGTCTGCAGAGGTGGGTTGTGTGAAGCCATTGTGGGTTGTGTGTGATTTTGCACATGCTGTTACCCATAGGTGGTCGTAAGCAGCCTGAACAGATGTTCTCTGTGCTGTTGCTGGATATACTGACAGGACGCGAGAGCCTGAAGGGTGGAGTTGAGAGTCGCAGGGTTCAGAGAGGAAATCCAGGCTGGGTCTAACTCACACACCAGAGGGCCTAGAGTCAAAACCTCTGCCGCAGACAGATCAGATGCGTTCCTCTTCTGCACAGATACAGGATACAGATTAGGACAGTGCCTGTAGTTGTAGTACTGAAGAATCCTTTTCTGCATATGTCACATGGTCTGCATTGTCTACTGGATAATGTTAAGCATCAGCCATTTTGTATTCTACTGTGCTTCTTTTCTATTGTTTTTCCATGTAAACATCCTATAAATGTGTGCTTTACTAAAAGCAAAAATGTGAGACTCTGAAAAAAACAACACAAGGTTTACGCTTAACTTGAGCACTGCGTTTTTGAACTCTGGGTCATGCATGAGACTTTGCAAAAGATGCTGCACAAAGGTCAAACACTTCCAACTAGTGCATGTTTACATAGAAAGTCAATGAAAAAAGAGCAGTGAAAAAAAAAGGTGTTTTTAAAAGGAGCCATTCCCAAAATGCATTGCAAGGTTGTAATTTGAAGTTATATTCTGCTGCTTCTTTTTAAAAAAAATATTTCAACATATGATACATGCAAAATGTAAAAATATTAAATCTACTCCACTTTACTGAAACGCTGCAATCCCGCAGATTTAAAGTTTGCATTATTTTAATTCAGCCAAGAGGTCACGCTGTGACATATCGATTTGGAGAGCAGCAAATTTGCATAAGTTTGCGTTTCCTGTCTCCTGCATTTCCATTGAACGTACAGTAAGTCAATAGAACGAAAAGTATACTGGGATGCCCATTAAGTCTGACTGGATTCTGGTATGTAATGCACACCATCCAATCAGTTCATGATGGATAACTCTCACCCTGCATTTTTTCTTGTTAAATATTCTCTTTTACTCAGAAATGCATCACATTACAGAACTGAAATGGCTTGTAAAGAGCAACATGTTAAGTTTAGATGAGTGTGGGTTATTTTGGACAGGAGAAGAAAAGCCTTTGTACAGTGGGGCAAAAAAGTATTTAGTCAGCCACCAATTGTGCAAGTTTAATAATTTTCATCATAGGTATACCTCAACTATGAGAGACAAAATGAGAAAAAAAAATCCAGAAAATCACATTGTAGGATTTTTAAAGAATTAATTGGTAAATTCCTCGGTAAAATAAGTATTTGGTCACCTACAAACAAGCAAGATTTCTGGCTCTCACAGACCTGTAACTTCTTCTTTAAGAGGCTCCTCTGTCCTCCACTCGTTACCTGTATTAATGGCATCTGTTTGAACTCGTTATCAGTATAAAAGACACCTGTCCACAACCTCAAACAGTCCAACTCCAAACTCCACCATGGCCAAGACCAAAGAGCTGTCAAAGGACACCAGAAACAAAATTGTAGACCTGCACCAGGCTGGGAAGACTGAATCTGCAATAGGTAAGCAGCTTGGTGTGAAGAAATCAACTGTGGGAACAATTATTAGAAAATGGAAGACATACAAGACCACTGATAATCTCCCTCGATCTGGGGCTCCACGCAAGATCTCACCCCGTGGGGTCAAAATAATCACAAGAACTGTGAGCAAAAATCCCAGAACCACACGGGGGGACCTAGTGAATGACCTGCAGAGAGCTGGGACCAAAGTAACAAAGGCTACCATCAGTAACACACTGCGCTGCCAGGGACTCAAATCCTGCAGTGCCAGACGTGTCCCCCTGCTTAAGCCAGTACATGTCCGGCCCGTCTGAAGTTTGCTAGAGAGCATTTGGATGATCCAGAAGAGGATTGCAAGTTGAGTTTTTACTTTTTGGTAAAAATTCAACTTGTCGTGTTTGGAGGAGGAAGAATGCTGAGTTGCATCCAAAGAACACCATACCTACTGTGAAGTATGGGGGTGGAAACATCATGCTTTGGGGCTGTTTTTCTGCAAAGGGACCAGGACGACTGATCCGTGTAAACGAAAGAATGAATGGGGCCATGTATCGTGAGATTTTGAGTGAAAACCTCCTTCCATCAGCAAGGGCATTGAAGATGAAACGTGGCTGGGTCTTTCAGCATGACAATGATCCCAAACACACCGCCCGGCAACGAAGGAGTGGCTTCGTGAAGAAGCATTTAAGGTCCTGGAGTGGCCTAGCCAGTCTCCAGATCTCAACCCCATCGAAAATCTTTGGAGGGAGTTGAAAGTCCGTGTTGCCCAGCGACAGCCCCAAAACATTACTGCTCTAGAGGAGATCTGCATGGAGGAATGGGCCAAAATACCAGCAACAGTGTGTGAAAACCTTGTGAAGACTTACAGAAAACGTTTGACCTCTGTCATTGCCAACAAAGGGTATATAACAAAGTATTGAGATGAAATTTTGTTATTGACCAAATATTTATTTTCCACCATAATTTGCAAATAAATTCTTTAAAAATCCTACAATGTGATTTTCTGGATTTTTTTTTCTCATTTTGTCTCTCATAGTTGAGGTATACCTATGAAGAAAATTGCAGGCCTCTCTCATCTTTTTAAGTGGGAGAACTTGCACAATTGGTGGCTGACTAAATACTTTTTTGCCCCACTGTATATGTGTGCACATATTACCAGGCAGCCAATGGCTCTTTTGGTAAGTGCACTGCGTGCTGGAGAGCTGTTTGGTAGAGAGGACAGGTTGACTTGATTCATCTTCTCCATGAAAGCGGGACACACAGCATCAGACAGGTTTTGAATCTTCTCCACTCTGAATGAGTCATGACAGAATGGATAGTGTGAGAGGGGACAAGCAAAAAAAAAAAAAAAAAACTCATCTGTCTTAGCATATGATTTAACCTGAAGTTAAATTCAATTTGAACGCATTTAACTTTTATGCATATGCAGCACTGTTCTGTTCTTACGGTAGATGGATGAGCATCACAGCTGGGATGGCCTGGATCTCAGAGTTGTTAAAGTTACTGAAATTTCCTTGTCTCTGTTCCTCCAGACTTGCAAAGAGTTTTTGAGCTGTACAGCGAATCTAAGAATGAAAAGGAGATCGGGATGGAATTCATATTTTTTTTGTATATTTAATCATGGAAAAGTGGCAGAGCTGATGAAAGAAGGTGTGTGGAAGCATGATGAATATGTGACGTTTACCTGAACCCTGGAGAGCCATGCGCAGGAATTGTTAAGTGTCTGTGCCATTTCCAAAGCATCGGTTCGATTGATTTTTTCAATCATTTCACAAGTGACACCCTGTACAGCCTGACCCAGCTTCCTGTTGACAACACCATGAGCTTGATTAGAATACTACATCTTAAGCCTGCAATTCACTACATAACTTGTGCACAGATTTTTGCCCCAATTTGCAGTCTGGACAACTCAACACGAGCTGTTGAAAGTCAAAGCCAGTCTGCAGATTCTAAGCAGTCAGCGTTGACAGATTTCACAGAAAATTGCGTTGTGTATGAGGGGTACAGACTCCAGTTTTTTTTAGCTTCAGAGTTTGTGATCCAGTCAGAGGCTATCAAAAATGTTTCATACTTTAAGCCAATTTTAGAACATTTTATCTGTTTTTTTTTTTAGTTTGTCATGCATTTCCTAGCAACGAGGCACACATTTCTGCATGAGTTTATTGTGGTCAGAACGACCTGAAAGCCGAGTAGTGTGTGATCCTCAGTCGTTTAGTGTATGATCCCCAGTTTTTTTACAAAGTTGACAAGTGTATGATGCTCCAATTTTAAAATCTGCTCCAATTTTGGAATCTGCTCCAATGTAAAAAGTCATGTACTTTATTCCAGCCATTATGCAGACAACAATTTTTTTTTTATTAAGATGCAATTCTGTTTCATTTTCATTTAGTTATTTTCTTATTTTTTTTTTAAGATCTTATCCATCTTATTTAAAAAAAATAATAATTCTTCTATGTGTACATAATGTATAGCGTTGCTTTATTAAGTTACAGTCATTTATAATCTCACCGTAATTCGCCAAGATTGATCTTATTACCCAAAATCTTCTTCAGAAGGAAAGCTGACTACAGAGAGAAATAAGGAAATTAGAGAAAAATGAGTGGAGTGGTAATGGATTTGGATTTTTATATTATTATCTAGTGTGTATACTTGAGCACGAGTCCAGCCACGTCCCTGCAGCTGATCCACAGAGCTGAGGTTTGCCTTCTCCAGTGTGGACAGAGACAGAGAAGAGAGGAGAGAATCTGGCAACCCCTTCACCAGTTCAGATGCATTTACATCACGACGGAACTGTGGATTTGATAAAACCGAGAGAGAGAAAGAGAGAGCAGAATCAAGGAGGAGGTAGGAGGGATTTCACTGATAGTTTGGTGACTTTTTTATTCTTCTTATTTGGGGAAGCTTTTCCATCTCTTTTTGAATTAACTCATCTCATTCGTACCGCTTCCAGTAGTGCTGTTCTTTGTAGGGAGGACATCTTCTTACTCATAGTGTTCAGGGCTTCATTTCCCAGCAGCCCTTCTGCCTTCACATTCTTGAGGAGGGAACTGGCCACCCCTCTCACCATTGTACCCAGAGACAACAACTTCTCACCACTTATATTCTACAAAAGACAACATTCTTGTGAAAACAATATATATAAACAACAAAACTCAGCTTTATAAACTGAGCAGAAAATCTAACCTTAGCAGCTTCCAACAGTTTCTTAGCCAGAGTCTTAGCTCTAGCTGGGCTCCAACTGGCCTGACTCAAGTTGGTGAGGGCGTTGTTCAGGTCCTCAGAGGTGAAGTGGGACAGCCAGGAAAGAGGAAGGGCAGACACGGCGGATCCCAGAGACAGCAGAATCTCAGAAGAGGAAGAATTGCTGTCGTTCTCCAGAATGTTCTGTACTAGCTGTCTTTTCACCTGAGGGACGGTTGAGTGGAAGAAAAAGTAACATTACCGTTATGCTACAGAGATTTGGGAGCAACAGCGATTCAATAAAGTGGCAGTTCTGACCTTGTCTATTTCAGGGTTGTTACAGGCATCAAGCTGAGACAGTAGTTTTCTACTAAGGTTCAGATTCAGAGACTGTACACCATCAAAGAAACAAGCCAGAGAGCCCAGCCTGTGAAAAAGGAAGAAGTTGATAAAACAGGAGTGAATATGTTATATATCCTTGGAGGCCTGTTTCGATATCAGAGTATATAAACTAAAAACATAACGAGACTTTACATTTTGCAACTCTGTTTCAAAAAAATTGCGACTTTATATTTCATAGTGTGACTTTAAATCTCCCTGTTGTGATTTTATATATAAGAAATACAATGTTATTGTTTGCAACTTTGTTTCTACTAATTGCGACTTACACTTTCACAATGTGACTTTATATCTAGAAATTATGAATTTGTTTGTTATAATTACAACTTACATTTTACAATGTAACTTTATATCTTGAAATTTCAACTTTATATCACACAATGTGACTTTTTGTATCGCAATGCAACTATATATTTAATAAATGTGACTTAATTTCTTGTAATTGCAAATTTCTCACGAGGCTATATTTTTTTAATCACTCATTCATTCAGAAAAGCAACAGGCTTCCAGAAGAATCAGTGTATTACTGATGATAACCTAAATATCTTTTACCAAACACATGCACTAAACACACACTAATGATGGAAATCCTGACCTGTCCAGGTTTTGAGTGAAATTGTCGCTGCTGGAACACTCTTGTTTCAAGCGTTGAAATAGTGTTCGGCCAAGGGCAGGCTGTATTCCATTAACATTTTGAAATGATGGAGAGAAATCTGGACTCCTGAAAAACTCACACAGCTGAGAAAGAGAAAAATTACTATAGTCATTGAACTTGCAGAGTTATAGGTGGTTTTGAATTTAGATTATGCTAGTATGGTATGCTCTGAGACACGAAGGCAATGGAACAATACGAATATGAATTATGGCATTGGATTGCATATCATGTCACAGACACTGACCTCTTCTTTAGGGATGGTTTTTGCTTCTTCTAAAGACAGTCGAGATAGAAAAGGCCCCATCATTGTCAACACATTCGCCTTTAGCCAGTGCATTTTTGGAGGACATTTTTGGAGCGCTGTTGAAGCTAAAAAAAAAAAAAAAAAGTGTATAAATAAATAAATAAACAATATTAAAATATCAATAATTCATATTTATTCTAAATACAAAATATCTATTTGTATTTCTGCATTGTTTATCTTTGGTGTTTCTCTTTCTTCACTCTTTATGTTTATGATCATTACAGATCTACCTATAACTCTTTTCTTTCTGAAACATGCTTGTCTGTCTTTGTATTTGGCTTTTCTTTTCCAATGTTTCCTCTCTACCCTCTTCTCCACTTTGCCATTCCATTTCAGTTCTCCAGTTTTTCATTTTTCATCTCCATTTAGTTTTTAGTTTTCAGTTCTTTCATTCACTTCTTTCTCATTTACCATTCATCACTGGATGTTGAATTTCTTGAGCTCCTAGTACATTCATCGTAGTCATCACTGACTTGACCGATGGGCCATTTTCTAGATTAGTCAAGAAAATAATTGCACAGATTATTTATAAACCATACATTTGAAAATGATCAAAAACATGTATTTTAAATGCCCAGTTCAACTAATCCAAAATTTTTCTGTTTCATTATATTATATTATATTACAGTATATATTATCACATTTAAAATGATCAGGTCTGTTTTGATGATAAAAGCTTTAAGATCACTCAAAACTTACGGATGATAGGTTTTCCCAGTGATCCAGAAGGCTGAATGCCAAAGGCAGGTACTTTCAGAAGGCATTTAAATTCATTTAGTGCAACTCCCTCTTTGATCCACCCTATAACTGCATTCCTCTGTTCCTCAGACAGAACTCTGAACACCTCACCAAACACCTTCATCCTTCAGCATCATGAGGGAGAAGAGACAACAGACACAAACAAGGAAACAATGTTTTACTTCAAAACTGAGGATTAAGAACAAGATATTCCATATTTTTAGTCACTTGAGTTTAATGCAATACGCTCACATTTCAGCCAGGTGAGAGCTTTGTGAAAACGCCGGCAACACAAAGCTAGATGGAGGCATTGTTTCTAAGAAGGGTTTAGCCGTCCATAAAAGCTTTTTTAGATCTTCTTTATTGAAGTCTGTTCCATTCTGCATGATCCTTATCCAGGAAAGAGGAGCCATGAATGCCCGCATGAAACAACGAGGACCTTCCTAAGTGTGTGCAAATGTAAAAAATAAATAAAGAGAAAAAAAGAGAGAATGGAAAAAAGGTGTGTTAATTTGCCTCCAAAGAATAGTCATATTCATAGAACAGTTCTACAAATATGAAGCACTGAACACCACATAGATAAGTGCTATCAAAATTATTATATTATATTGTATTATATAATTTTTCTGATAGTCCAGCACTAACCGTACTATTCCTCATGAGATCAATCATATGGCCCATGTTGGTGCTGTTCCGCATCTTCTCAGCAATATTCTAAATTTAATGTTGATTTCCCATCAGGATGAACATAAAATAAAGACAAAATATGGACATATGGGAGTCTCTCCTGTGTATATCTCTGTATGTAAGCCAAAAACATGTATTTGCCAATAAATGTTCCAAGCACTTAACTAAATCTAAAAGAACCCTGCAAAAGATTCACAAAGAGACTAACAATGTATTTATTCATTTTAAAAGTTGCAAAAAGTTTTATTGTTGGATTGGGGTTCGGCTTTGGGTTAGAGTTAGTGACACTTTGCATGGAATTTGATTGACAGGCGAGCTGACCAGTCATAACACAGAATCTGCCATTTTTGTCCAACAAATAAACCAGACAAGAGAGTACATTGATGTTGGTAGAACTTGAAAACTGTGTGCATTGACGTCTTTCCACGGCTGAAAAAAAGATACCTTCTGGTGTTCATTCATGGTTATTTCATGCTATAAGTAGTAAAGAGGAAGAAATGATCGGTTCACATGCCGCTTGAACTGAGGCTCTACAATGATCTGTCACGATACATTCAAGAGCCACAAAACGGAATTTATTGTTTGAGCAACAATCAATAAAAAAATTACAACATTTAAAAGCTGACACTTTGTTTCATATCTGAAGTAACCTGCTCTGTCTTGCCTGTCGGCGCATTGCGGACCAAAGAGCAAACTGGCAATGTAGTTTTCACTGCGTGAGAAAATGATGTGTGGCATGAGAGCAACATGGCTTAATCTTGTACATTACTGACACTCTATCCTCCAATTTGATACTGTTAAGAGCTTTGACACAATCTGTATTGTTAAAAGCGCTATATAAATAGAGGTGACTTGACTTGTCGCACATAGCTACAGTAACAAAAGGAGAAGGTCTTTGAGAAGGTTCAATTGTCTTATTTTAGCTATAGGTAACCGTATGCATGTGTTTGGGATATTGAGAGTTACCCAGACTGACTCTTGCTCCTCTATCGTTTCATTGGACTGTGGTTTAGAGTGAGAGGGGACAGGCTGAGTGAGCGAGGAGAGAAGCTCTGGAAAAATAGAGATGGGGCTCTCCATCATCTGTCCATATGAGCTGAAAGATAAACAAAGAAAATGTCGTAGTTTTCCATGCAATGAAATGTGATCATTAGTATTCAAATATACACCTGGCATATAGTTTCTCTATAACATTAGCTCAATGTCAGTCTACCTGTTCAGTGAATTGTTCATAACAGGCACCTGGTAACCTGAAACAATACAACCACATCATTTAACAAAAGACAGAACTATTGAACAATTGTTATCTGACTTCATGATATATACTGCACTTATGACGGCAGATTAGTAATAAATTGTGTTCAGGTTGTGGGCATGCTGGAATGGATGCAATATGCAAATACATCCTACACTATTTCCTTGGGCACTAGTATTTGCTTATGGTTTATGCAATATAGCTCCCTTCATTTATTACATTAAACACAGGTGCAACACATAAGTCATTTTGATACCATGATTATGCAAGGCCAAATGTGTTCAAGCTAACAGATAATGAAAATGTGGCTGTACAAATTTTACCTTTCTGGAAGCATGTGCGCATCTGTCAGGAAACAAAGGAAATGTAAATATTACATTACAAAACAATGTAAAGCAAAAAATGCAGTTTCTTCTGAATAAGACTTACACGCATGCACGAAAATATATGGTTGGTTAATGACTGTTGAACAATGCTAAAATCAACTAGTTAGGAATAAATTCATATTCGAATGTTAGTTTCATCTTGCATATCATACTTGGGTGTTTCTTCAATTTTATGACCCAGAAATTGATTTTATTACTTTATTACTTTTTTCCTTTCTTTTTTTTATATGAAGGTTGGACCAAAAAAAGTCTGTTTTTACTACATTTTTGTATTTTTCAAATGCCTTAATGTGAATGTTGTTTTACCCTTAAATCAGCTTTCAATATTTAAATATGAAACTCCATAATAAAAAATATAATTTTTTTTTTTTTGTATTAAGATAATCAAAAGAGTGAAATAAACAAATATTTTCAATATTTATTGTATGAAAATTATTTATATATTTTTTTTTAATGTTTTTTCTTCTTCTTTTTTTGTTGTTGTCAAAACCAGAGTTAAGAGCATGATCAAAGTTAGTATTCATGTGATAAGTCATGGGATGTGTGAAGGACACAAAGAAAAATCATGGTAAATATTACCTATAAACTGATTATTTTTTTGTGAGTTTTTCTAATCAAGCGGTAATTTAAAAAATTGTGCAAAAAGTGTAATCTCATAGTAATTCGTACATATTTTACACGGAGTCTAATTCATATGTATTCGTATCTGTGAGGGGTAGGTTTCATACGAATTTGCCATCTTGTAAAATACGTAAAATTTTTCATGAAACGTATGAATTTGTACGAGTGAATTGGTCGTACGATAGCGTTCAAAAATATTAAGATATATGATATCTATGAAGTTAGCCTCAGCAGGACAAGAGGTCAGCCATTGTATTAGTGTCATTTCCACGTAATGCTATGGAAGTTACATTGTTTTTCAGAAAAATAACAATTTAGAAAGTCTATAGTTAAAGAAACAACCCATTTAGTACATCATTGTAATTTCTGTTTGAGATATAACTATTAAATATGTGGTAATTAGTTACCAGTTTCTTGGCCATTTCCCTGAAGTCTGCAGGTGGTCTAGGAAATTCTATTGTTGACTGGTTGAAGGGCTTCTCCATCATACCCTGGGACATTACTGTAAATAATAACAACACAGAACATTCATACTGAAATTAGTGACATTTTTGTTCATTGTACACAAAACTGTGTCTCTTCTATTTAAGATCCAAAATTATGAAATTAAAAAAGTGTAATACTATTAAACCAGTTACCTGTAGCCCACTGGACAAGACACGAGAGGATCAAAACCTCTCTATACAACCCCATTTTGCTGTTCCCTGTTCTCTTTCTCCAGATGAGGCTCTATGCACATTCAATATGGAATAAGAAGATTTCAATGAATTCATCACATTGTAAAAACCGCACACAGACATTAAAATAACCATATTACATAATGCTCTTCTGCAAATACTTTATTTAGAGTGGCAGCTTTATTATCTGCAATGGCATTATCTGACAGGGGTAATTATCAGACAATACAGACATATCTGATGACACGCAAAACAGTTCCATTCAATTCCCTCAATGTTTGCATAGGCCTATAGTACAAAAACTTTGCATTATTTAAAGAACAAAATGAAACTGTAGATACTCAGATCATCATGTCAAATATATATAGGGATAATGTTTGAATTGCAATAAAATGCATACAAACCACATAGGATAAAATCACCGGAATATTACATTAAATGGAGATTTCTACTGCAAAGACCAGAACCATATTTCCTCCTGTTTTGCGGTGTCCCTGATCTATTTGTGTTGTTATTGCATAAACTTGTATCGTATGTTCCAATGTTACTATGGTTTTTGTAGGCATGCCAACTGACTCAGATACTGCCTCATTCCCTACATCTACCTGTGAGGATTCGGGATGAGTGCTAGGATACTGCCTGTGTGAGAACACTCTCCCTGGAATACGGCTAGACAAAAACAGCCTTTATTTCTGATCTAGAATAGCTGTATGACAAAGCAAATCTGTACAATGTAACTAATGATTGAGTTTCATTCGATTTGAATAGCTTATTTGCTTTGGTTCTGTGGTATTATGTCATCAATGCATGACCTGAACACACATTTATGACAGATTTGACACAAATGTTTTTTTCTTTAGTCTGCTTCAAAGTGAATGAACCATAGCAAATAAGTTACATAGGTTACCTCAATTGACATAATTTTAGGGTGTTACAGCAAGTAAAAAAAGATCCTCAATAGATTCGGATGTCTTGTCACCACATACATACATTTATTATTTCTACTGCAAAACCCAGAACAATATCAGTCCCTGTTTTGAGGCGTCCCTGCCCTGTTTATTCATTTTAAGGGCTTTGTGCAAGTAAAAATAGATTCTTAATAAATCTTGATGTCACCAGTTTTTACAATGTACAAATCATCTAATAAAATCATCAAATCATTTTTAACAAATGTTCCAATAGATAATGCACGATCTGATACTAAATAAGATTCTAAATTCACAAGTGTACTTTAAAAATGTAAAAAGACATTAAAATGTTGTCACATTTAAGGGTTCACCAAAAACTCAGACATTTATGTGTATTTAAATATTTAAGAAAACAGAAATAAGCTAAAGCAATAAACTACAACAAGGACTTTTAAGATGTGATGGAGGTACTCACCGCGAGCGATGACACAAGTATACTGCAGCTGAGAGTCTTGCTCAGCAGGTGCACACTGGGTTCATTTCAACATTTTCCTCTCAACCCCACCCAACACAGAATATGGGAGTCTGTCTGTGCAGGTGTGTCGGTTATATGAAATTACACGTGTGGTTTTGTGGGAACAAGATGTGACTTTCCATCACCTTGCATTTTTAAATTTAAAATGTGATTTTAATAATCTAAGGCATGAAGTCACAGACTTCTCTTATAGCAGTTGAGATTATTACACATTATTGACACAATACGCTACTGAACGTATCTTATAAGTACATGATGAATTATGTTGGTATAGGGGTTAATGAGTTGATGTACTGTATTAAAGTCAGATGTTATGTTAAAAGGACAATTAAATGTTTCTGTGAGAATGAGCAGTAACTTATTTGGTCCCTGGTGGCTTGTTAAGACCAAAAAAGAAACATGACGCTTGTACATTAATTCACCCTTTGGTAGTGGAAAAAAATAAAAATAAAAATAATTGGAAAAGAATCGCCAAAAGTTAAAAAAACAACACTACTGTAAGTTGGACTGTTAAGTTTGACTTTAAGCTAAATACACTCAAAAAAATGCTGGGTTAAATACAACCCAGTGCTGGGTTTAACCCAACCTTCTGTGCAGTAACCCAACCGCTGGGTTTACCCAGCATTTTTTAGAGTGTACAAATTTAGGATAAATCCATGAAACATTTGAATGGAAACAAGTAGCTTAAAATGCTCTACCAAACAGTTTATACTAAAAAACATAATAGAAATAAGTGAATAATTAGGCTAGCCCTAGCATGTCTGGACATACTTAACAGAACAGAAAGACCTGTTCAATTCAGCTTAATTTGCCTTTCATCTCTGTGGATTCATTTAGCAAACTGGCCTCTCCCCTGATACCTGCACATTACTGGTTGCTGATCATGAATAGTACAACAAAGATGCTTTCATGTATACAGGGATCAAGACAGACACACATTGTATAATTTTTCTCTTTTATTAGAAAACACTATAAATCCATATTTTTCACTTATTATGGATATTCATTTGCTCCTGAATTTTCTTTGGCAGTCCTGGGTCACTGAAATGATCTGGAAAAAACGAGATGTTGGCTTTAATTTAAGAGTACAATTTCACACATAAAAGATTATTATTATAAAATCAATGTACCTGCTGCAAATTCACGAATATCTGTAGGCCTTTTCAGAAACACATCCCTGTTAAAAAGAGAGAGTGAGGGAGAGAGAATGGATTAATATTTTTTTAAAAAGGTTACATGATCTTGATGGACATAAAACATAAAGACTGACCTTAAGAAGTCACTCAGTAACATTTCCACCTCTGGATGAGACCTTAAATATTTTTCATTAGCTATCCTCGTCTTGACCTGGAGCACGAGAAATCACACACAATTTGCATTTTGCTTTAGAAAAAACAAAAAAAACCAATCACATTTCCCATACAATTTATTTAATAAATGTCATATATCTATAGGTTTAGGCTACTGTTCTTTAAAGTTACGAGGTTAATTAGCAGATCTTCATCCAGCGCCAATAAAATCTGCAGACTCGTTCATAATTTTCAGCAGAAGAAAATGAAATACCTTGAACTGATGCAGCTTCTCTTGCTGCTCGGGGCTTAATGCGCCGAGATCGAGTTTCTCCAGAGTGTTTCTCTCCGCCATCTATGCGTCTCTGCTGTTGTCCTCAAGCACCTGATGTTGACGTGCGACACGCATTCTGTTGCTAAGCAACACTTCCGTATGCATTTTTCTGACATACACACACACACACACACACACACACACATATATATATTCTTCAGCTCATAAATACATTTTTTTTTTAGCTTTCTGTTGTTTTTGTGTGTATTTTAGTGGTGTCAAATTATTATAATTTTACTTGTTCGATGTTTAAACTTGATTGTGCTAATTTGTTTGAATTGGCTACAATGGCATTTTATGCAAATGAATAAATAAACAATTAATCTCCGTTTATGGGTAATGTGGGCTCACTTCTCAGTGGGCTGCGTTGGATGATATCATTTTCTCCATTCAGCAACGCGTCATGGCAACAAATAAGATAACAGTAATAATTCCAAGTGGTGACTGCAAACTCACTGAATTAGTTTGCATTCGATGTAGCAGCCTACAAACCGAGACAGATGGCATGTAAGGCTGTTGCCCACCGGTAAGTGAGATTTTATTTGTTAACAACGCTATAGTTCTTAGCTAGTTTCTAATACCACTTCTAAATCTGTATAAAGTTCACGTAGGGATGGTCACTTGGTTATAGCTAACCGTACAATCAACTCAACGGCGAAATTCAACATTTCAAAAAGAAAAAAAATCGCATTATCATGTTTTCGTCAATTCAAAGAAATGTTTGAAAGCACTTTTTGTTCAAACACACGTTCACAAAACCAAGCGTTGGCGTTACAGTTTTGAATTGCTTGTGACTCGACAGATTTAAAGACTTGAATAATTGTCAAAGATTTAATGGAAATTTCAGAATATCCCAAAACACAAAGATTAAATAAGAGCTACAAGGATGGAAATCCTGAAATAAATAAGAACTGCCCTATAAGAATGCCCTACAAGCAAACAAGATTTACAGCAAAACGAAACAAACAAAAAAGGCTAACAGATGAATTTTTGTAGACAGTGACCTCGTGTGGAAATACAACGTTATAAACTTTATATTAGCCTTCATAATATAATAAATATATAATATAGTTATATTTATATTTAGTATACTTCTTATATATTTTTTATATTTAGTAGGCTATATATATTATATTTTTATTATATTTAGTAAAACTCACTATATTTCACTGTCTGTGTCACTCAGGGGTGGACGATTTGGAGGCCCTAAGCAAATTCCAGGTATGCCCCCATGCAATAACTATGTGTCCTTTTATGCTTAACCCCTATTTTGCTCGCTCGCTCTAGTTTTTAGTTTATTTATCCCTTCACAACCAGTAATTAGTCAACTAGCTGCTGTTCTAAAGCCAAATTAGGCTACTTTATTTATTTTTTTCGGATCACAAAAGGAAGACATTATCAAAAAAGAAATAAATAAAAAAAGAAAAGAAAAATGCGTGCACTTGTCCATTTAATAAATTGTAAATTTGTTCAATCTTTTACAAACATAAAACTATCCCATGCAACTCATTCCATATTCACTGATAAAAATGATTTTGTGGTGAAGTAAATACTACAGAAAAACAAATGTAAATTTCTACATTAAATAATTTAGTTCAGGCAAGAATTCAAATAAAAGAGTAAATTCAATATTAGTACTCAATTTAAGCTTGTAGAATTTAAAGTTTATACGTTTATATATAAATATCAACGTCATGATCCCGTTGTTCCCATCATGCACTTGGGCATGAATAATTAATAAGGTAATTTTTTATTTGCTGTTTTCGAGATGCATTTACGCTGTTTTGTGGTTGCTTTTGTTGTTAGGTTAAGTAACTTGCTGTTTTGTGACATCTGAGTAATTTTTTACTCAAAATGACCCATTCATACTCAAACACTATTCACTGATTGTCACCGTCATTGTGTATGTGCCAAGTATTCAGGTCTCTTCATTCAGTTAATAACTATATTGAGTCAACATATTACCTTAAAATGAATAACGAGCAGTCTACTTGCTTACATACGTGCTTGTAACTTAACCACATGCCTTTTTTTCTATGTTGTTTGAGTAAAGTTTACAAACCGTGACTGAGTGAAATGTACTTGAGTATTGTAGGGTAAACTTAAAATAATTCAGTAGAAATTACTCATCAAACTCTACCTGGTCACGTTAAATTTACTTATTTCCTTTACTAATTTTAGATAACTTATTTAAGTAGATTTTACTTAATTCCGTGCAAAAACTTGCAAAAGAAAAATTAAGTAAATTTAACTTCTTATTTTTTTCATTGTTCCAAGTGTTTATAACCCTTATCAGCCTTGAATTTGCGCAAAGAGCGCTCCCTCATAATCACTATCTGTCTCTCACTTCAATTCATTGCGATCTCACGACGTTCTGTTAATAAGCTCTACACTGCACAATGAATCTCTTATTTACAGTGTATCTACACTTTGTTATTATGAGATGATCCCCGACCCTGCAGAACTCAGCACTTGACAAAAACTCGGCATTCTCTGTCACTTAGGGCCTGTTTACACCTGGTCACTTCATGCGTTTTCTCTGATCGGATATCTATCTGATTTGTTAAAACGTTTCCATTTACACTTGGCCACATAAATGTGTCTTCGCAAAACGGATATCAATCCGTTCTTCAATATGCAAATTTAACGGAGTTCACGTCAATGAAAGCAATACATAGGTGCTGCATTTTATTAATTATCAGCTAATTTCAATATCAGAGACCGCAACAGGAGAACGCGCGACATCAGCACTGGAAAGATAGGTTAGTCTCACTACTTTTAATGAGGATGATTGTGTGTTGAGAGTCTGCGACTTACTTTCAGTTTCATTCGCGGCAGTTTGCGAGTCGGCTTGCTGAAGAGATCCTCAGTTACTCATCTGCGGTGATGCTGTTGCATTAGTGCTGTCATATCAATCTGACTATAACATATAGCCTATAAACCCTGCTAAAACAAACAATAGAAGCCCAATAGAAACCATCACAGAAATAATGGTTTCCATTAAAATACCATTATAAACCATTAGCTTTTTCCAGTAAAACCATTACAAAATTCCTATATAAAAAATATTTTGGGCATTTTTCCAATAGGATTTAACATCCCACCAACAGAATCCATCACATACCAGACACCATTATAGTTTCCATTAAAACCAATACAATTCCCATTATAATCATTAAAACCATTACATTTTCTATTGTGTTTTGTGCAGGGTTCTATAGTTTTTTTTTTCAGCAGGGAAACGTTCTCACACGTTTATTATTTTTAAGTGACCAGGTGTAAACAGCCCCTTAGTGTGTCTGTGTTGTCTCTCACTGTAAGAGTGGTGTTTCTCTAACCAGAAATACAGTATAACAATACAATATAATATAATAATATATAAATCTAATATAATGTGTGTTATGTCAGGGGTTCCCAAACACGTTCCCGGAGCCTCCCCAACACAGCACATCAGATCCTGCCCTGCGTCCCAATGTTCATACTATCCATCCTAAATAGTATGTGAGATTACAATAAGTGTGTCCCAAAGCATAGTATGTTGAAAAGAGTATGCCAAAAGTCCCCGGATGGTCTACTATTTCAGGAACTGTGCACACTCTAATGGCTAAAACTGCCCACAATCCATTGCGCTTTGGCAAAGGATTCGGTCCAGAACTACAAACACGAATAAAAAGCGTTAGAAAAACTACAAACGTGGCGGATGAGTTACTAATAATCAACATTTAAACTGATAAAAACTATTTATTTATTGTTATCCCTGTTATATTCCATCTGCAACAGCAATGTGAAATTTTATAAACATCTATTTGGTCGTTAACTTTTAAATGCATTATTATGCAGAAAATCTGAGCAGAGTTCTCCACATGAAAGACCTGCGACTGGAAGATCAACAAGCTACTTCTTTTTTTCTCCATTACGGTAGGAAGTTAAATGAAATGAAATTAAATGTGGAGGATGTTAACAGTGACAAGATGATTGACAGGCCAGTTTACAGTGACAGGGTGCATGTAACAGATGCGACAGAGCGGTCTGTTAAAGACGCAGTTGTGTGACATGATAGTATGTCCCAAAGCTTGCCTACTCTTCTACTACACACTCAAAAGTGTGTACTTTTTCTTCACCAAAAGAGCACATAATTAAAGAGTGTAGTATAAGTAGGCACATTGGGACACAGCACTGGAGTTGCTACTAATGAGCTGATGAGTTGAATCAGGTGTGGGGTGTGACTGATAAAGGAGACATGCAAAATGTGCAGTGTTGGGGAGGCTCCAGGAACGAGTTTGGGAACCCCTGTGTTATGTTATATGATAATGTGTTGTCATGACTCCACGCCATGAGTTGTTGTTTCTAGTGTAAGTACAGTTGCCTCCTTAGGCTAATTCTGAACCAGGCTGGTTTTGTTCATCAGCTGAGGCTCTAGTTGGAGCATATTTTGCAGTTCTAGAAAATAGAAAATAGTGTTTTGTGCATATGGCATTAATGCCATATGTGTTAAATACCTGTTTGTCCTGCAGATGAGGAAAGCCAAAATGACCAGGGTTATGACAAAATCGGTAGCAACAGCAATGGCACAATCTGTAGAGAAGAACATTTCAACAAAATAATGTATACAACAAAAATACACAGGTGTCTTGACATTTGCTCTAAGATAAATGCTTTATGAAAAATTCATACACTGATATTAACTAAGGTACAAAATTAATAGTTCTAATTTAATCTAATATTAAAGATAATTATACTAATGATCTATGATTTGCTGCTTGTCCATCTGGTCATATGTTCGCTCTTTTAATGCATTTTTACATGGTTTTACTCACAGCAAACTCCATTACAACACCACTTGCAGTAATGTTTTTCCTTCCCCTATTTCCAGAACTGCTTCCTCATCAGGAATCTATTTCCTGTTTATATATTTTTAAAAGGTTCCAAAGAGAATTCCCTTAGTTTAGTGCTGTGTATCTTGTTGTTTTGGGTTGTGTACTTGGATCTGTTTGCTCTTTGAGATTCAACTTAAACGTTGAATTTGTTTTTAGGAGTGGCTTGCAAAACAGGAATTTCCAGATGGCGATTTTCACAAGGTTCAGCATTTTACATTTACATTTATGCATTTAGCAGACGCTTTTATCCAAAGCGACTTACATTGCATTCAAGTTACAGTTTTTACATTTTATCAGCTCTTGCTTTCCCTGGGAATCAAACCCATGATCTTGGCGTTGCTAGCGCCATGCTCTACTATTTGAGCTACAGGAAAGCGTGAGTTGATGAGCAAAACTATAGATAGAGAACTTGCATTATTTTTACATTCTGTGTTTCCATAACTTTGACCAACAAAATGAGGATAATTATTACTACTGTTATTTTTCTGTTTTGTGTGGAATTTCTGAACTGCAACCATAACAAAGACAGTGAAGTCTGGTAAGAAACAGTGTGCATGTGATTTGCAATACTTGTTTTGCATGTATATTTTGATGGTAAAATGGTGATCATACTGATTGGCAATGTCTATGAAAGTTTAGCCCTACATTTTTAACCATACTGTATTTTAACCAATGAGACAGTAGTAAACTAGTAAAAGGTTATTGCCTGATGACTTTTTTTCAAATGCTGGGTATTTGGTCATTTATATTTATTTTACAGACTATACTTACAGTGTTGCCTCACTGATTAATCAGTTTTGATGACAGAGAAGGACATATCTGTAAATGCAGTTATATTACAAAAAGTCAGTACATGGATTTGCAAAATCTTTCTCTAATATGACCACATACTATATCCCTACCACCATTTCCTGAAGGCATATTTGCTGTACACTGCTGTACAAAACTACAACTACTCTAACACCAGACTAAACGTTTTAGGTTATTTTATTCCAGTGTTGCAAAAGCAACAGGATTTAGAAACATGGTTCAAGGTAATGATGTTTAATACCTCTAGATAGCAGGGTTGTGCTAAAGCCTGGCTTGTCGGTGGAATTGATGCCTGATAAAACAGACAGAATTAGATGCCACTTTTATCTTATTT
This sequence comes from Onychostoma macrolepis, assembly GCF_012432095.1. NCBI lineage: Eukaryota > Metazoa > Chordata > Actinopteri > Cypriniformes > Cyprinidae > Onychostoma > Onychostoma macrolepis. The sequence continues at coordinate 18,931,622 of NC_081170.1, read as the reverse complement.
ATACATAGTTGTTGTATAGCTTTTGTTAATGTGGAGAACAAAAAGTGAAAGTACTCACAAGAACATCTGAGGTAATTAGTCTATTTCTACAAGAGAATCAAAAAGCATTCAATTTGTACAGATACAATCCTTAAAATAAAGAGCAAATATATTTTAAGATGAATAATTGTTACTGTACTCACAAGACAAGAGACGTGGAATCTAACTGAAAATGGACAGTAAGATGCACTTATTCCCTAACGAGTTATGTTTTTGAAGGGATGAGAAAAGTGTGCTGAATTTCCATCCAGGATTGCTGTGAATTGCTAGTGGAGAATTGTGAGACAAACATGGTGAAACTTTCACACGTTGAACATTTTGCTTCTTTTCACTAATGCCTAGTACAAGACAAGGCAAAACTATTTTTGAACAATCACAAATAGTATCAGAAAAACCACAGAAAATGTGTGCATAATAAACTAGATTAAATCTAGATGGCAGTTATATCAAGGCACATTTCGGAAGTACTGCATAATAACATGAAACCTTATGCCAACCTAGTGTTTTAGTAGCCATTTTGAGAATGAACACAAGCGCCACTAATTAAAATTTTGTAGACAGTGACCTCTTGTGGTCAACATGACAACGTAGAGGAGTCCCCCCTCCCCCAGCCCCCTTGTGCACGGCCCTGAGAACTTGCATAACTCCGTTGGAAAAGCTCACCAACAGCCTATACGCCCATTTTCGTTCTTTAGCGGCACTTACCGGTGCACATCATCACAGTTATAAAATGCATTTTCGTTAACAATTAAAATGGGAAAACTTACCTTCGAATGACTTTCCCTCGATAAGAGAAAAGCACGAGAACAAACCAAGAAACAATAGAGCGGACTGCATGATGATACTGTATATGATAGACTGCGGCTGAATAAGCGCAATGTGTAAATCACATGCTCTACTTAAAGCCAAAGTCGTCTTTGTTAACACCCACTGCCTGAGACCAACCTGTGAGACCTGTGAGTAACGCAGTCAACTCAAACTGATCCGGTGTGAACGGCTGGTGACAAAGTGCACAACACTGAGATAACTAATAAATGTTTCGTTCAGTGACAGTCTCTTTAATAAAATAACTCTCAGTGCAGTCTTAAGATGTCTATCTTTATTTTTCTGAACATCAATCCTGTTTTCTTTTTCTTCTATTTTTTCATTGCCTCATATCCAACAAATAACACTTAACACAATGCCATCTATTGGCGATAGAGTAACAGGCACAATCGATCGATATCGTTACATTAACTGGTCTTGGTCACTTTACATGTCAGTCAGATGGCCTCTTTCTAGTAGGGTGTCCTCTGTGTACAATGAGTCACATTTGTTCTCATCATTGGTTGTAAAAAAACAGCACTGCTGGGTTAAAGTAAATATTTAGTTCAATAATAGGCTATACATTACTTGTAGTTATTTATAAAATGTATAATTTTATTTGATGGGAAGTTCTTTAAAACATAAAACATTAGGAAGTGTCAACAATATAATCGGTGTGCTTCTGGCATCTGTAGGAAGAAGAAAACTGTTATGAACTCTATTTGAGTTCAAAAGATGCCAAATTTCGCATTTGTTAAGTGATGTTAAAGAAAAACAGCTTGTCTCCTAGTCTCACCCTTTTCATGTCAAAACCTGGCCCTGTCTAAGCCTGCCGCTACTGTTGTTGTGACACTCCAGCAGTTAGTTACTTCCTTAGCTGGCTGAGCAGGAACATCATGTCTACAGTCAGCGAAATGTAACCCAGCAGTGGGTTACACAAAACTACCTTTTCAAAACAGTTTAAAAAAAACCTCAACAGGCAGAACCCAGCAGTCTGGGTAAAAAAATAAAACATATAATATATAAATAAATAAAAATAATGCAGACATTTGTAGAGAGTTTTTATTTTTAGAGAGTTTATGGCACATATGGCCTTTTGCTAAAAATATCTTAAACAAGATCTTAGGAAACAGACACATATAGTCACAAAACATTCATACTGTATGTCTTTTGTCATCTATGTCATGCTGAAGAGCGTTCATCTGTATTTGACCTCTGGAAAACAAGGCAGGGACATTTAGGCAATGGTTTGTTGCTATTAGATGCATTCAACAAAGAAAGCTGCATAGCACTATTTTGATATGCTGAGGTTTTGAGCAACCATTGTTTTCACCGTGACTCACTGAATGGCTACAGATAAAACAGATATACACACAATTCAGGCAAAATCAAGGCCTATTTGATTGTAAGATGTGGCAAGATATTTATTTATTTATTTTTTTAAGAATCTTTCACTCTTTCGAGAACCAAAAATTATGTTTGTCTGAAAACTAAGGTTTGGATTTTGTCTGCCATGTACAGAAAATTAAAGACATTCGACATCTGTAGCACCAGTGCTATATGCAAAAAAAAAAAAAAGTTAACGTACAGCCCTGATATGATATTTATTGTTTTGACTGGGGGAAAAAGAGGAAAATAATAAATAATAAAATAGGTGTCTTATCTCCATGCTGCCACCAGAGGTTACTTGTACAATCACCAACAAACACATTAGGCTACTATGTTTACAAAATTAGTGTTTACATTAAGGACAAAAATATGTCTTCTATGTGTTTGTTTACAAATGTGATTATTTCCTCAAAAAACAAAACAAAAAGTACATCTCTCTTATAATGTTGGGTCATTAATATTCGACATACAATTACCATACTGCACAAAAATGCAAATTAAAAAAGTTCTATGTTAATTTCAGGATATCTTTGGTCTAAAAAGTTAGTAGTAACAAAAAAAAAAAAAAAAAAAAGCATGAGTTTTAATTTTTCTTAACAACCCTCCCGTTTTCCCCAGGATTCTCCCGTATTTTACCAGTCTATCCCACTATCATCCCGTTTAAACATTTTCCTGTATTTTTAATCTTTCTATAAAAAAATCCCATTGGGCGTATTTTATATGTTTGCTACATTCGCCTCCGATTATTCATACATCGTTATTCATACGTCGCATGAATAATCACGTCAACATATTTCAAGGTTGTCCAGTTGCCAGATCTTGTATGAAGCGCATCCTTCTCACAGAATTGACACATACAAATTTCAACCCATTTGTGCTCTCAACTTAATTGGCAACCTACAACCCAGTGGAGCTGTTGATATCTGCGCAGGCAGTCCCGTGGAAAGGAAACAAGGATCACTGGTAGAAATGGGAGGAGAAGAGGTGGTGCTCAGGTGAAAATACATGTAAATTGAGATATAACTCCAAAAGGCCATGGTTTAATTGATTACCAGGGACACGGCTATATTCCTGGCGAAAAGCGCCATCTGCTGGCAGAGAATGAATTTGCATTTTTCAATAAGCCCTTCTGCTCTTTGTTTAGACCAAAGCCAAAAACAACCCTTATTTTTACGCAGAAAACACGCAGTTGTAAATGTGAACTAGTGGATGGACAAGAAGATAATGAATTATAAAACACTAAAGATAAAGCCTACACTAAGATATATTTAGGCTATATGTTACTAAATGAATATAAATGAATATTATTGTTTAATAATAATTGTTTAAATTAATATAATAATAATATAGTATAATAATTTATACTTTTGACTGCGCCCCCATATGCAACAACAACCAACCCCATCTCCCGTATTTTGGTACCCAAATGTTGACAGGTACAAAAGACACTGGTACCTAAACACTACCTAAAAATAAGCACTAACAGTAGCTAATGAATAAGTACTACTAGTACTTAATGGCAAAGATACTATATCTAAGGCGACATTCAACATTACAAAAGAAAATTGCGCTCGCTGAGTCTAGCTGTCGTGTTATCCTCAATTCAAAGAAATGTTTGAAAGCACTTCTTGTTTAAACACACGTTCACAAATCCAGGTGTTGACGTTACAGTTTTGAATTGCTTGTGACTCGACAGATTCAAAGACTTGAGTAGTCATTTGCAAAGTTTAATGGCAGTTTCAGAATATCCTAAAACACAAAGATTACATTTAAGAGCTACAAGGATGGAAAAACCTGAAATATATAAGAAAATCACTATAGGAATGCCCAGAACTACAAGAAAACAAGATTTACAGCCTTGAGCAAAAAGAAACAAGAAGGCCAACAGATGAACACAAGCACCACTACATGAAATGATTAAAACTTTGTAGACAGTGACTTCTTGTGGTAATATTCCATTTTGTGTAAGTAACAGTGTGTAACAAACAGAAAAGACAGGGAACTATTGTAAATTCTGAGGACATACAAAGTTATAACTTTTATTAGCCTTCATAATATAATATAATAATCATGTACAACTGTGATTATATTTATTAAAACTCTGATAATTCACTGTTTGTCACTTAGTATGTCTGTCTCTCTAACTTGTTAAAAATAGGAAATCTGTAGTGAAACTGAAGCAACATGATTGCAGAAGGTATTGAGCAAGGAGAGGAATTTGATGTTGTTCCACTCCCACATACTCTGTGTCCTGTGGCAACACCAAAAGCATGATATTGTTAAATTAGCTTTATACAATATTGATTAACTTGAGTAATATTAAGTAACTTGAGTAAATTAATAAATGACTAAGTATCTTGTTAAAAAGACATTCAATACAAACCCCTTCCGTCATCACCTATTAGCGTAACCAACAATCAGTGAAAAACTCTCCCCAGTAATGGAATTTGCAAACACAGACAAGCGGAGTGATACAACAGTGAAAAATCCCAGTTTTGGACTAAAATATAATATAATATAAATTAATATAATATATGAGCAATATCACACGAGTAAGAAGTGAGGTATGGCTGTACGTTATCCACCTTTTTCTTCAACGCGGAAGTAAGCCTATGGGTGAGACTTCCGGTTCATTAGCCGCTATAGGTAAATAACGAGGAGAATAACAACGTGCAGTAAACGGTAAAACTTTTTGCACTACAAACCAGTGTGTTCATGATTAAGATAATACATTAAAATAATATGATAAGACACACTAATTTGCAATATGAAGCAGCAAAACGAACTGTTTTGTACAGCTAAAAATAGCTGGATGCGGATGAGACCGGAAGCTAGACCCATAGAATTTACAAATGGCCGCGCCCATTTTTACATCAAGAAAAAGGTGGATATCGCGGCCGAGTGCCTTGGGTAATCACAGCCGTGGCGATATACAGCCATATCTCACGTCTACGAGTGTGATATTGTGTTTATACAACAGTTCAACGGTGTGTTTAGAAATAACAATGGAGTATCTTTAAAAGCCCCCTTTCGTGCAGAACTACTTCCGCCATGGATTTAAATCTAAAGTTGACAGTTTAACAGCTGATCCCGTCTCCGTTACTAATTCCAAAACATCACTTAAGATTAGTAACGAAGGAACTTTGAGTTGCTTCATTGAAAGCTTTGTATTACTGTAGTAAAAGTTTGCTGTATTATGTAAAACAAGCGAGAGAGAGATGGACTGAGCGACTGTGATTACCTGCATCTGATACAGGCATCTCATTCTCCTAACGTTACTTACAATTAAGTTTGAATGTCCACTGATGAAAGCGTTTGTCGTAACGTCATATCCCTTCATTGATTTGTTAACTTCGTAAAGCTGTTGTTGTAAGTAAAAATATCTTCCGTTTAGAAAAGCGTTTATTTTTCAAAGTAAAAGTCTTTACTGCAGCGCTGACTCATAAAAACAGTTTGTTGTCACCATCTAATGGCTGAACAATGTAACTAAAATCACTATCACGACGCACCATGTCTCAGTACTAAATACTATGTTTATTTATATAAAATACTAATAATTGAATAATCATATTTAATAAACAACAACAACAACAGCCATCATAAAAGTTGCTAGGCAAACTATGATGTCACTTTGTAGGCTAAAACCCGGAAGCGAGTGCATTTTAGTGCTTCCGGTTCTATGGTCTCAGAGTCAATGGGTTTTTTTGAATGGGATTTTGGTTAAATCCCTTAAATAAGGTCCGTGGTTCACACAAGCTCAAGATACTTTCACGTTTTATTCTACGACATAAAACACACCAGTCACACCGCACTCGAGATTTTTTTAAGCTGTTACGTTTCTTAAAAAAGACGGTTGCTAACAAGTTGCTAAATGGGACTACAGGCGCTGTCGGAGACATTAAACGTCATCACATCAACAGTTTATCAATTTAGTATTTTCCAGTTGTAGTATAATTTATAATACAATTAATTTTAGGATAACCAATGAATAGTTTACAGCATTTTATATTGTTGTTCGACAATGTTTTTTTGCTTTGCCCCGAAATGTGACACATGTCTTCGGAGGGAAGATGCTGGTTTTATCGCTTAGGCCTACTGATGCGGAGACTCTGGGTTCAGACCACAAGGTTAATTCATATTATGATTATTACATGTAAACACCACATTTACTGGCTTTACGTGGTGAAAGTGAAACTTTAATGATGCATATAGTGCTACGTCAAAAATAAATGTGTACGGCCGCATGAAGTTGTTAGAAAGAGATTGTAGAAGCAAGGATAAAATAACATTTTGTGTACCCACCCTAACAAAATGATAGCTGAAATGTGGTACTTTGTTCACTAAAATAAGTTTAATCTTACCATATCCAAAGACTCGCTCACTGTTATTTAAAAGATTAAATACGTGGGGATACGTTTTTAATTAAAATATTCATATTAATCAAGGATTTATTGACTTTTAATGCACCTTATTTCGAAATGTACAGAAATACGTGCTTTAAATGTCCTTTAGTTAAGATTATTTCATTTATTCACTATAGCCTACTATTTATTACTATGTCTCATTTCAGTTTTATTTTGGCTCTAGTTTTGTATTTATTCCAGTTTATATGAAAAGGTTCATGTAGTGTGGATTAAAATTCATATACAGAGTAAATATGTTTCACTGAACATGTTAAAAATAAGTTTGAAACAGTTGTCGGGAGCGCGCTGGTGGTGACGCTGAAGGCGAGCGACCGTGGTGCTGTAGTTTGTTTATAGCCTAAGTTTAGCTTTTCAGTTCTGGCGCTTTTATTTAGACTTCAAAATTCATCAACGTTATATTATTTTGTGAAGATTATCTTGAAGGACAAAACGTGTAAATTTCATGAACTAGGATTGAACAGAGAGCTTTTTTTTGTTGCGATAATGCAAAGGCCTATGGGAAAATCCCATTGGCTTTTTGTCGAGGAAACAGTTTCTTGCTAACCGCCGATCCGTCTACAAAGTGACGTCATCATAGCTCCCCCGCTCTATTCAGTCAACCCTAAGCAAAGGCACCGCCATACAGCATTGAATTTACATAAACATGATAAACTTTTGCCAAAACTGTTTGCTCTGGAACAAATAATAGTTTAATGAGACCAAAGACTGGCCGTCAGATTTACCCAACATGAATTTATATCTCGTGTTTAACCACTATAGAGACATCAGAGCCAGCGGTAATTCCAGAAGATCTGGCCGCGGTGAGGCGCTCTCTGCGGGTGTAATGAGCGCTGAACTGCCGCTGAACCGCTTGAGATCCTGTCTCCGAAAACGTTGAAGCAAATTTTCAAACAGACCTTATCTTTATTAATAAACCGCATATTTTAAGTCGCAGCAAGCATATTCTCCCCTAAAAAATCCTTAAAACTGCATTCCGTGGCACAAAACAGTATTATTTTAAAATTATAGTGGATTTGGGCGTCCGCCATGACACTAGATCGACAAAACATAGATAGACCCGGCTAGAACAAGCGGAGTGATACAAAATTGTGAAAGGGAGTTCCTGTAGCGATACCAGTACAATAGCTCACGGTTCTCAACCAATCAGATTTGAGAACCAGAACAAACTGTTGTATAAAATATAATATAATATAGTAAAATATCATATAATTCAAATATATAATATAATATAGTATAATATAATATAATATAATATAATTCAAATATATAATATAATATAGTATAATAATATGTATTACATTATAGGATAATGTGTTCTTATGACTCCACGCCATGTGTTATTGTTTCAAGGGCAATTACAGTTTCCTCCTCAGGCTATTTCTGCTGAACCAGGCTGGTTTTGTTCATCAGGAGCATATTTTGCAGTGCTAGAAAATAGAAAATAGTGTTTTAGTTTTTGTGCATATGGCATTAATGCAATATGTGTTAAATATAGGGCTGGGTATCCTTCCAAAATTTTCGATATAGATACCGATACCTTGACTTTAATACCGGTTCCTGAACGATACTTTTTTTGATACCAATTTTATTAAATCAATTTTAACACTGCATTAGCTCAAAAAAAAAAAATAAATAAATAAAAAGCTTTATTTTTTCAGCTTCTTGACGTTTACAGACTCCTGAGCCACTGCACAAAGGAACAAAATATATCCAACACAATAAATCAGTACAAATAATTTTAATAAAGCTCAAATAGTTTTCAGTTTACACATCTGGCTATGTTTACACTAATGCATAACATATTTCAGCAACATTACATGGCCAAAACACACATTAGACGGCAAACGGAAGTTATTACAAACACTCGATGGTGGTATAAAGTGAGTTTTGAGTAAAAGCGGAATATAAATCTTATTTATTGTCTTATGTAGCATGATGCTACAGTGTGCATGAATGGTCACGTAACGCGCACTTTCGGTCGTGTTGTATGGACGGATGCGCGGCGCTGCGCTGTACCGCGAGAGCTATGATAGAGCAGACTGCTCCGTACGCTTTCGAATCGCTCTCGCGGATGTCAAACACGATCTGCGCGGCGCCGCTTCTAGTCGAATACACCCAGTGCTGCAGGCTTTATTGGCTCACTGACGTTGACGAGATTAACCCCTTATTAAGTAAGGTTGGTACTCAACGACAAGACATTTTTCGATACTCGATGGTATTATATCGAGGCAATTCGGTCGGTCACGTCGGTGCCAAAAAAGTATCGAACTCGATACCCATCCCTAGTTAAATACCTGTTTGTCCTGCAGACGAGGAAAGCCAAAATGAAAAGGCTTATGACAAAAGTAGCAGCAACAGCAATGGCACAATCTGTAGAGAAGAACATTTCACCAAAATATCAATGTATACAACAAAAAATACACAGGTGTCATGACACTTGCTTTAAGATAAATGCTTCATGTAAAATGCATACACTGATATTAACTACAAGTTCTTATGGTCACATGCCAAAATAATGGTTCTAATTTGATAATAATAGATTATAAAGATGATATTAAAGATAATAATACTAATGATTAGCTGTCTGTCCATAATGTTCTCTCTTTTAATACATTTTTTACATGGTATTACATATGGTAGTAAACTCCCTGTTACAACACCACAGTAATGCTTCCTCAATCAGGAATCTATTTGCTGTTTATATATTTAAAGACAATTCACTTAGTTTAGTGCAGTTGTTTTTGGTTGTGTACTTAGATCTGTTTGCTCTTTGAGATTGCTCAACTACTAAGTTACGACACTGAACTTGCAAGACAGGAAATTTAGGGTGGTTCAGAAAATCTGGAGAGCTGCATTATTTTCGCAGTCTGTGGTTCCATAACCTCAACCAACAACAAAATGAGGATTATCATTACTGTTATTCTCTTCTGTTTTGTTTAATTTCTGAACTGCTACCATACGAAAGACAGTGAAGTCCGGTAAGAAACAGTGTGCATGTGAATTGCATTAGACTTGTTATGCTGGTACAATCTGATGGTAAAGTAGTGATCCAACTGATTTGCAATGTCTATAAAAGTTTTATTTACAACTAGTATGTATAGTACTGTATTTTATCCAATAAGACAGTAGTAAACTAGTAAAATGTTATTGTCTTTCACTTTCTTGCAAATGCTAGGTATTTGGTCATTTATCAGGGGTATTTTAAACTTACAGTGTTGTCTCACCGATGAATCAGTCTTGATGGCATCTGTAAATCCAGTTATATTACAAAACATCAGGACATTTGCAAAATCTCTCTCTTAATATCACCACATACTATATCCCTACCACTATTTCCTGAATGTATATTTGCTGTGCACTCTAAATAAATCTAGGTTATGTGTTCTGCTCCAATGCTAGACTAAACATTTTAGCTAATTTTATTCCAGTGTTGCAAAAGCATTTAGTAAGATGTTTCAAAAGATGTTTACCTCCAGATGGCAGACTTGTGCTAACTGGATTGTTGGTGGAATTGGTGCCTGATAGAAGAGACAGAATTGTATGTCATTACTATCCTATTGTAATAATATTGTTGTATAGCTTCTGTTGTAGAGAACAAAAAGCAAGGAAATACTAAGTGAAAAAGTACTCACAATAACACATGAGTTCCCTGGTGTATTTCTACAAGAGAATCAAAAAGCATCAATTTGTACAGTAAATGACTACAATCCTTAAAAGAAAGAGCAGTAAAAGTATTCTGGGAAGATGAATAATTGTTCCTGAACTCACTGGACAAGAGACGTGGAATCTGACTGAAGCTGGACAGTAAGACACACTGATTCCCTGATGAGTTACGTTTTTGAAGGGATGAGAAAAGTGTGCTGAATTTCCATCCAGGATTGCTGTGAATTGCTAGTGGAGAATTGTGAGACATACAGTAAGCATGATGAGACTTTCACACGTTGAACATTTTGCTTATTTTCACTAATGCCTAGTACAAGATGAGGCAAAACAATTTTTTTTGAACAATCAGTGATAGTATCAGAAAAAGCACAAAGTTAGAGCTTGTTTAATCCACTAGGGGATGTTACAGTGATATAATCTCTAGATCAAATCTAGATGGCTGTTATATTAAGGCACATTTTGGATACACTGTAACATGAAACATTATGCCAACCTACACTCTCAGAAATAAAGGTACAAAAGCTGTCACTGGGGCGGTACCTTTTCAAAAGGTACATGTTTGTACATAAAAGGTCCATTTTGGTACCTTAAAGATACATAGTACATAAAGTGTACATATTTGAACTTAATAGGTACAAAAGTGTACCTTTTGAAAAGGTACTGCCCCAGTGACAGCTTTTGTACCTTTATTTCTGAGAGTGTAGTGTTTTAGTGGCCATTTTGACCACAGTGAGTCTTTTCATGGACTTTTAGCCTTATGGGGGATTTTACCCCAACTACTATCCCTCCCTTCCCATATCCAAAAAAAAAAAAAAAAAAGGCAAGGAAGAACGAAGTGCCTTTTCATGGTACCCTAAATGGTGATATTTAACTTTTCTATCAATTAATCATTATATTTAGGGTTAAATGAAATAAAATGCAGAATTGTCTGGGGAAAAAACAAACAAACAAACAAACAAACAGCTAAAATCAGCCTAAACTGGTTGGCTGGTCTTAGCAGGAAGTAGCTGGTTTTAGCTGGTCTCCCAGCCTGGCTAGTCAAGATGGTTTTAGCTGGTTGTTTCAGCTGGTCTCCCTCTAAAACCAGCCTGCTGACCAGCTAAGACCAGGCTGGATAACCAGCAAAAACAAGCCAACCAGCTTAGGCTGTTTTTAGCTGTTTTTTCTTCTTCTTCTTCAGCTTCAGCAGGAAGAGAAGGGTTATTTACATCAGTACTCCACTCTGCATCACAGTTGCTGTCTTGCACGTTTTTGATGACAGCGTCGGGCAGCTCAAAGGCATAGGACGAATCTTCTCTCCGAGTTCCATCACACGTTTCACCTGCAGCGCGAAATTCATCAAATAAATCAAATCTGTCGTAATCCTTGCATTAAAACAGGATCAAAGTTAAGCGTTACGGCTACTTTGAATCGACAGGTTGCCTATGCCTAAACTCGCATTGAACTTCATGGCCATATTTGTCTGAAAATACAAGGAGACTTTGGAATGAGCTCCTTGTTTAAAACAAGTAAAATGTTAAGGTACGATCTTTAATAACTCAAAAATAGCGCGTCATAAGCCTATATGCCTGTTTTCGTTCTTTTGCGGCACTTATTCGGTGCACATCATCTTAGTTATAAAATACATTTTCCTTAACAACTACACGGAATTAAAATGGGAAATATGCCATCTTACCTCCGAGTGACTTTCCCTCGATAAGAGAGAAGCATGAGAGTAAAGCAAACAACAGAGCGGTCTGCATGATAACTGTATATGAGAGGCTCCGGCTGAATTAATGAATGAACGAACGATCCGGATGTGTGCGTCGACTCTTATGCAGGGGCGTAAATTTCATCTAACAGTAGGGGGGGACAATAAACATAAAATTTCTCAAGAGCAATTTTTGAAGGGGGCACAAATAATACAGCCAAAATTGTACTTGTAAGGATAGACATGTGTACACAGCATGGACCGTGTTTAAATATGAGTTCGGTTCACCACGCAGTCATATTATAATTATTATTTTGTGTCATTAAAGTATTTTAGGTTTCGTCTGAAACCCAGTATCTCTTTAGATATTCAGCCGCATTAAGCCCACTGATCTGCCACTTAACATCATATTGAGCAAAACCCAACACATTGGTAGGTCTACAATATTAGCCTAATATCAGTTCACACACAGGCTTATCGCCGTTTTAGTTGCAGTGGGACAAGCTACGGTATTAAATTTGTTAACCTTATAATCGCTCATAGAAAAAACATGGGATATCATAATTTTTTTGTCATGACTAATTTATTAATGATCCAGCATCATCTGTATTAAAGAGAAAGAATAATTTCACCCGATGTTTAAAGAGAATAAAATAGCATTGACAGCCTAAGTTACTTACATGACTAACTGTTACTGAGTAACTTGTTCTCTCACACCAGACTCGTGTGTGTATCGGTAAAAGAAGAAAGCAGGCAGTGGACCAAACCACTGTGAGGCAACAGAGGGGGGAATCAAAACACTTCTGAACTTAAAACGGTTTTTTGTGTTTATTTTGTTTTACTACTCACACAATTAATTTAAGTATATGTCCATTGTATTATTTTTAATACACAGAGTCGCTTGTAATGATATTTTTAGGAGGGACTGATCTCAATTAATTATAGTTACATGTGCATCAGCATGCAGAGTGGGGCGGGGCCAACACACATAAAAAGTGTAGGCCTATGCTGAAATAAACATACAGAAATAATACAGTATTGGTGGTTCAGTTAATCCTTACAGAAAGTTGTGTTATGTTATGTAGTTGTGTTTCTTTTGGTTACTGATTTCTGTTTAAGTGTATAAATTTATATTTTTGGCTGACACGTGACATCCGTGACAGGCCATGCCACATTAAAAAAAATCTAGAAATGTAAACAAGCTTTAGAGTCTCTTTAGATAGAGTCTCTTACTTTTCCCACAAAGTAAAGTAGAGTAGAGTGCAAAGTATTGTTTACAATAAAACAACAAGCTTTTGATTAGACTTGCTGATTAGAATTTCAGAGCATAATCAGAATAGTTTTTTACTGGCCATCTCAAATTTCTTTAGTAGAAGTTTCTGACAATGGACACCAAGAAACAGAAGAATACAAACACGTGCATGCAGTAATACAAATAACTACGAAGAAACAAAAATGCCATCGTTGCAAATGTATACAGCTGCATTAGTATGGGCATACTGTAGTATATGTACACTTTCATATTTAAAGTCCATGATATTAAAGTGCAGAGTCAATAGTAAATAACTTTTATACTAATAAGCTTAAAGAAGTTTACATATAGCCAGCCAGTAGTTAAACGTATCCTCAGATATGTTGCTCAATGCTGGCCCTTCATAAAGATCCAGCACCCATTGATGATTGATGATATGGTATAATATGATATGATGGTAGGTTAGCTCACATGCCTACAGTAACCAAGAATAATGTCAGATATTTCCTCATACCTTATTCAGCTGAAGACAGGATTCCCCTGTGTTTTCTTTTAATTTATCCCATTTTGAGGAATTGGGCGTTGCTTTGACAAGGTTGTTGTTCAGACCACCACACCAGTGTTGTGCTCTAACAGTCTGTATAGAATCGAATAGTTTTGTTTTTAATTTAAATGCAATTCCATTTAAAACTAGAGAGGAACATTTCCCTAAATGTGAGTTTAAAAAATTACTTTTACAAAACATGAATTTGACAAAATCCACTACTATTCTATAGTTCATGGCATATGAGGCTCATTTTCAGTGTAGGTTTATGGTGGTTTGTTTTTGTTAATGTAACCAAATTTACAGGCAGTGTTTTAAATGTTATAACCTGTTTTATATCTCGTATCTTCCATCACCAAGGTGCTGGATGCTATTGCCAGTAAACACACATCAGCTCAGTAAAGGGAGGAGTATCAAGTACAGAACTTCTGTTGCTGCCCTTTATATTTTGTCTATTTCCACCATAACTTTGACTCATAACACTGAAGAGGGATCAGTGGGATCATATCTTTGGATCAGAATTTCATGGAAACTTTGTGTTAGGATCACTTGGCCTGGCTAGCAAGGAGTCTTTAAAGATGTCTGGACAATGTCTGGTGATCAGGGTGCGGCCAGCTGCAGAACCAGAGCTACTCTCTTTGTTTTGTGTTGTTCATTTATTTATTTATTACTGTTGTTTTTGTCAAGTGAAGTTGCATATGCAATTTAGGATTTGATAGAATAATGGAATGAGAATGGAGCTTGCCGGAAAATCCATATATACATGCATCTTGATTTTCTCCTTTATATTGGGGTTAGGATTAAGCAATCAGATCGTGGTTTAAACCAGGGCAGTAATAATTTGGCAGGGAGTTTAAATTTGGCTAAACAAAATTAAAAAAAATTTTTTTTTGAAAGTAGTTTTGAACTGGCAGTTCTTCCGTCCCTTGAGAAACCAGAACACAAACCCCATTGCAGCAAACAGGATAAGAACATTTAGATTTTTACCCCCAGCAGTTATTTTATGTAAATGATCATAAATATCTTTTAAATAACTGAATCTGCTAGAAGAAACATGTACGGATGTAAATGGTGGGTGTAAGACATTTTTAATTTCTTCTCAATACTTTAAAAGGTATGCATTATAGTCTTAAATGTAAAACTTAACTTCACAATAGATTTTATTAAAGGAGACACCTTTAAAAAGACAACTAGATAGCAAAGGCAAAAGATAAATAAAAATATAATACAATGTTAAAATAATGATGTAGAAAAAAGAATTAAAGTAAAATTCTTACAACTGATGACAGAAATAACATATTTTACATAATGCTTTAAGTTCATCTCATTAACACAATAGCAAATGTTGGAGAAAGTTACTTATAAAAGTAATGCATTACAATATCATATTACTTCATAAAAAAGTAACTAATTGGATTACTTAGTTAATTTTTATGGAAAGTAATCCGTTATGCTACTTTTGTGTAAAAATATTGAGGAAAAAAAAAAAAAAAAATTTACAAAGACAACTAAAGAAAAACTAATGAATGGAAAGAAATGACAGGGACAATCTCTCTGGAGCAGCCTGGGGTGCAGAACAGGCAGATTGTTTCAGATCCTAAACCCCAGACATTTAATTTGTCCTGTGGTAGAAAATAAAATAAAAAGCATCGCAAGATGGAACTTAAATCAAACAGATAGCTTTTGTATATGACCAAGAAAAATATATAATGCAATCTACACACATTTTAAAGACAGAAATGTAATGGTCCTTATGCAAATATTTCTTCTTATCAGATAAAATGACCACAGTAATCTTACCTATACACAACTTTGTAAATCCACCTATTTCCAGAGTTTCGATAACAATACCAAACAGATGCAAAAATGGTTCCAACTACAGCCACAATCCCAGTCACAATCACAGCAATACCCCAGTTAGGGAAACCCACTGAAACATAGATGTAAAAAGATATAAAGCAGCAAAATCACAGATGAAATTTAGACTAGGCCTATTAAAGGTTAGACAATTTCATTTACCATTGCCATCCTGTTTGTGCATGTTTGTGTTCAAATCTGTAACTTCAGACAAATACACACAAAATCAGACTTTATACACTGAAAGTACACTGGTTTCTAGAGAATGTACGATGGATGCTTCATGATGCTTACCTGTGTAAGTGATCATACAGTTATACTGTAACAGAAAGAAAAAATACACGGTTAGAACCTCTGTCCGTCTAAGCACAGTGGAGCCACACATGCTTGTTTACTGAGGTGTACATGCACAGACATATTCAAAGCTACTACCTTGACACAGTGAAGTTGCCATTGCAGGTTCTCGCAGGTGCTGACAGTCAGGTTCTCAGGTGTTACATTAACTACAATTTCTAACTTATTTTTACTTCCACCCATAGCTGAATCGACAAGAAATGTCCCATTCTATACAAAGAACAGAAAACGGAGAAATTACTCAAACATTATACGTTTTTTTAAAATGACAATTTAACAATGAAATCCCGAAACTCGCACACCGGAAAATACCATCCATGTTCGCAATGCTTTGTACTCAAGTCTCTCATGTTCTGCGGCAGCGGGTACGTGTAGCCCGCAGAGGTGCTCAGACTCTCGCAGAGTATTTCCTTTTCTGCAGAACATTCTGGCAAAGACAAAAGTAAGTAGACACTTTATCTTTATTTGCTTACTCTTTATATTTTAATAGTCACTACATAGCCTACTGGATAATTTAGTAGGCTATACGGAGTTCTATAGTCGGTAATAAAATAAGTGCTTTATAAGTCTTTTTAAGATTAATGGAAAAACTCTTACCGTGCAACCTGATCTCACAGAATTCTGTGTAATGTTCACGGACTTAATTAACCTCCGAATCTGTGGTGACATCACGGAATCGCCGAAAATTCCGTGATGGGCTCACAGAAGTGATACCAATGTAAGTCAGTGACAGGCATCAGCCGTGCTCCACGCACGGATCCACTGGTTCAACACCAGCGCTGCATCGGACCACGTAAAAAGAGTGACTCCGATGCAGTTATACTTTCACTGGAGTACCTGACCCCACCCCTAACCTAAAGCTACCCAGTTCTGAACAATAATGATGACGATAAATTATCGCGTCGGCATATTGAAAGTGTTGAACCAGTGGATCCGTGCGTGGAGCACGGCTGATGCCTGTCACTGACTTACATTGGTATCACTTCTGTGAGCCCATCACGGATTTTTTTCTGTGAGCCCATCACGGAATTTTCGGCGATTCCGTGATGCCACCACAGATTCGGAGGTTAATTAAGTCTGTGAACATTACACGGAATTCTGTGTCCCTGCTGAAAAAAACAATAGAACCCTGCCCAAAACACAATAGAAAATGTAATGGTTTTAATGGTTATAATGGGAATTGTATTGGTTTTAATGGAAACTATAATGGTGTCTGGTATGTGATGGACTCTATTGGTGGGATGTTAAATCATATTGGAAAAATGCCCAAAACACACTACAAAAAGGAATTTTGTAATGGTTTTACTGGAAAAAGCTAATGGTTTATAATGGTATTTTAATGGAAACCATTAGAATTTCTGTGATGGTTTCTATTGGGCTTCTATTGTTTTTTTTTTTTTTTTTAGCAGGGGTACTGTCTCACAAAATATTATATTATGATTCTTCATTTCTAAACTTATTGTAATTCTCAACCTCTTAGCCTTGTGCCTGAATACTGAAATAATATGGCATTCCTAAACTGACAGAGATTCTGATTATGAAATGTGAAATTTTAGTACAGTGGCGGTCCACTGTCTTCTGATTAGGCAGGTGGAATGTCTCAGGTTTGGCTAAGTCACATGGTCAAGGAAAGTATAAAAGTAATATTCCACATACATACTGTATACAGTGCAAGTGTTTACTATTAAAATCATTTAAGCGTTCAAAGCAGTGCTGACAGCCATGTGACACACCCATGACATAACCAAAATGACTGTCTGCTCTATTACTTAGTTGAGATCATAGAGTACTAATGGGGCAAAACAGGTGTGTTAGTGTGTTAGTATGTTAGTATGTGACATCTGCAGTCCAGGAACAAGACTGAGTAACACTATATACAGCAGGCTGGCCGGCATTATCATGTTTGGGCATGTTGGATATAGGCCTAAATCTAATTTAGTACTGATTTCAAATTAATTGTTTACAGTACCGTAGAACTCTACTCTACTCTACAAGTGGTTTGGATTGAATGGAATGATAGATGTTTATAACCATTTCACCACAGCAAACTAAATTGTACTACAGTAGGTCTATATGATAACATTTCTGTCCTAACATTTTGAAAAACAAAAGGCTTCTCTGTAAACCCATCTGAATGGAAGGAAACACTTGGTTCTGTGACTGATGTTGGCTGTAGACACTATAGTATATATTAATGGGGCAGTTTTTCATAGTCTCTGAGTGAGAGCGTGAGAGAGTGTTAATTTAGGCACTTAACCAACTGTAAACCAAGTCCAGATTACAACTATCAGACTTGTCACCTTGACCAACCGCAAACAAATTGTTGGCACTCTCCATCAAGTCACAGATGCAACAACAGATTTGATATGTTATAAACTTGTTTGAAAATGGTTTGAAAGTGATCAAGTGTGCATACTTTCCTGATCAGTGTGTGTGCCAGAATAAACAACAGGTAATGAAAGTGAAACTTATTTTTCAGTGGAAAAATGACCACAAGACCTTTTTAACATTTCTGTGTTTCTCGTCATTTTTGGGCAAAGTTCTATAGTAGGGAGACTACATAAAATACATACTTTTTTTGTACATATAAAATGAATTACAGTTCTGATGACCATTGGAATGTTATTTGTTTCCATGTTGTCAAAGACAACCTGACACCACTCCTTCAGTCATTTAACAGAAAAGTTTGGGAAACATGCTCTTTGAGTAGTTACAGTTAAAAGTCTTGTCATTCATACAGTATAATGTTTTCATAAAACTCTTCTTTAGACATAGTCTTTAACCTTTTTCTGCCTTTTATTTGTTCTGTTTGTCTGGTGAACGTCCACAGCTCAGCTTGGGTTTCTGTGTGTTACCAGAAAATGAAATGAAATGCAGGCTAAATGTGAGCCTCAGATTAATGCTCTTGATTGTTTGGCATGGACCATGATGTGTTCTTGTGTTTTTCAAAGCTTGACAGTTACAGTTACTATGTTAATACTTTTGCAAAGTTAGCTGAGGCCTATGTTTTTCATCATTTGTCATTTTCACAGTTGAATATGGCTGTCAAGTATGCATGAGTTAAGGTACATTTATTCAGAGTTATATATATATGATATATATATGGTTTTATTGCCGTCCATTGTTATGGCACAAAGAGCGCTCCGTTTATAGTCACTCATCTTACTGTAGTTCATCGCGATCGCACAAAGTTACATTATAATGACTCTCTTATTTACAATGAATCTCTTATTTATCTCTTATCTCTTTATTATTTAATCTCTCATCTTATTTGTACACTTGGTTCTAATGAGATGATTTGTGCTGAACATGCGACACCTGCACAAAAACTCCAAATTTGAGATTGGTGAGTGGATTCTAACTTAAATCACAGATATGTCTGTGATTGGCTACACTGCTCATCGCTGCAAAAACACATTGGAATAGAAACCGTTCTCCAGAGCGCAAACCATAACACACCATTTGCCAAATCTTTAACTGAGGGTGTTATTGATTTGATTGAGTTTGAATCCCGGCTTGAGGACCTTTCCGATCCCGCCCCCTCTCTCTCCTAATTAATTTCCTGTCACCTCTACACTGTCATATGATAAAGGCAAAAATGCAAAAAAAAAAAAAAAAAAAAAACCCTTGAAGTTGTCATTGCACTGTTATACTGTTTGATTCTGTTTGTGAGACGTGAGAGTGTCGCATAGATGATGCCCAAACAATTATTCATTGTGTATCCAAGAGATTTGTGTATTCCAATTAGCTGTTTGCTTATGCACCTCAAGATGTCACTGGTTAGAGCTGTTTTGTAGTAATGTGCAGGGATTAAGACAAACAGAATCCCTAGACATAATGAGAAAAAACTGTACAAAGGTAATTAACATAAGTATTTTGAAGTGATGATACCAAAACCAAATTTTCTGGTCAAATGAAATCAACAGGCGCCGCCGGGGATTCTGGGCCCCCTGGACAGCATATTCGCTCAGGCCCTATAGCGCGGCACGTGTGCGAGTTTAACAGAATTACCGGCCCGAGTCGAGCCCTTCTTTTTTTCCCCTTCTCCCAAATCAGATTATAATACTGTTTCAGCTATTAAAATAGTTAAGTTTTGTATGTAGGCTAATGGCAAAGTGATTATATTTCGTTTCGTTTTTTATTATTAAGTTAATTTAGTAAAACGTTTGGTGCATTTTTTTTTTTTTTTTGTTCGTTAAATAAGTTTTTTATTATTATTTCTTAAAGTAACGACCAAGCGGCCAGCGGCATCATAGCCTATGTTTGATCAATTTAGCCTTCTCAAATCATCACGACTTGCCTAAAATAAAATCTATAGATATAGACAGTTCAAGCATATAATGTTTAAACGTTAAACCTAGATAAATGTGCGCTGCATCCTAAAGCTAAAGCGCAGGACATGGAGGCACCAGCGCAATCATTTGCATCCCCCTAAAGGGTCTACTTTTATTTGTGTGCACTCACAAATTCAAATATCAACAAAACGTCGTGCTTTTAAGAAAACAATCAGTACGTTTACATGGACATCAATACTCCGATTTTAATACGATTAAGACAATACTCTGATTAAGAGTCTACCATGTAAACAGAGATTTTTGATGACCTTAATCCGGCTAAAGTCATAATCGAAGTAAACACAAATCGAATTAAAACATGTGGAGTAGCCTATTCCTATTTTAGTCGCAGTACCGAGGTGCAGTAGGCCTATATTAAGACCTCTATTATAAATTGACAGCTAAGCGTTTAACAAGTAATCTAACTAAATACACAAAGGCTATTAAATACAAGTATTTTGCTACAAACAACATATAGCATATACCTTTATCTTTTGCTGTTTACATGTTTGTTTGTTTTTTTTTCATTTGAATGAAGGATCCCCCAACAACATATAGAGTAGCCTACTGTCAGGCACTGACTTCATTTTTTACAGCTATTTGGACAACTTTCATTTCCCGTTTTTTCCCCCGTTGGGTCTCATTTTTACAGAGAATAGCATGTGAAAATGATAGCCTAAAGAAAATATATCAGTCAACTTTAAAGCACGCATTTGAAATACTGGTAGCCTAAATGTCATGTGGAATATGCCAAGTGTCTAGGTATGAAGTGCAACCTAAGTGTTTTTTTTTGTTGTTGTTGTTGTTTTTTTCCATGAGATAATAGGTTAGCTGTGTCAGCGTTACACCCACGCGCGTGACTCACTGGGATTTCCGTCTTTGAAATTACAAGACAGAGGTGCGAGGGTATCCCAGCCGCTAATGCCCACTCTTTCGGACATTTTAAGCATGAAAATCAATCTTGTGTATAGTGTCATGTGACCTTTAAACCGTTAGATTGTATTAATAACTGCATTAACCTGCATATATGGCTCAAGCCTCTGTTATTCCTCTAAAATGACGTTTTGGAATTTGCAACGGAAGGTTTGGGGTGAGGCCGATACTGCAGAACCTGTTCCTTGCATCAAACAGAGAAAAGGAGGGGCATGCGTTGGAAAGGCAGCAGAGCTATCACTGATAACACCCACCTTTTCCTCTTGAAAAATGAGTATGAGTAGAAAAGTGGTGTGATTGTTTTTCTGGCATATGAGTGGCTGGAGTACTGTCAGACGACCAGACCACAGGGTTATTGCAGGTCACACTTTCTTGTCCTTTTCTGAGGTGAAAAAATGAGGTAATATCACTGGCACATGACTGACTGCATAGTTGGAGAGTGTTTAATCATGATGTTAATTTGGTAACTTGCAGCTTCTGAGAAGAGCTGAAATCGCATAGCTGAAATTCCCAGCATTCTTCTGTAGTGCAGTAACATTTATCTGTGTTACTGTTGTGACAAATTTTAGGTGTTTGAAGATCTGTATCAGTACTAAAGGTCTATATTTAAGAAAAACATTGATATGCATTTAATCGCCCTGATGTTGTTCCAGTCCTGTATGACATTCTTACCTATTCGTTTTCAATATAGAGAAATGCATTTAAAAAAAAAAATGAGATTAAGTAGTGTATGCGTCTGTATCTACAAGCGAGTTGCAAGTAATTGTAGGATGTTTTTACAGAAAGTGCCAAAAGAGCTAACCTTTTTTTTTTTTCTTCCATTTTTCTAAAAGTACCATTTTTGGACTTAAAATGTTGCACCTGACAGGGACGTATAGTTTATTGCTAAATATATACCTAGTCAGATTTTGTATATTGTACCAGCATTTTTGGTTAAATTTTGTCATTTGCAATGCCTCACAGAATGTGTAGCACATTGCCTTGAAAGTCAAACACTATAGCATAAGCAGTTGAATCTTTTCTTAAGAAAGTGAAGTTGTAGCACTGATATTACTTGCAATATGTTATTCTAATCAGTGTGGGCAGTATAACATCAAATCCTTTGTTTTGAGTACTTGATACTGGGTGTACAGAATATTAAGGACTAATATTCAAGTTAATTTATGTAAATTAGCCTACTTCATCGGTCATCTCTTTTAAATATTAGATCACTTGCACACAAAATCTTTACTTTTCTCACAATTTCTGAAACCTGACACTCAAACACCAGAACCACCCACCAAATCTGCAAAACCATACACTAATTCCCGGCTTTTGACAGTTCTCTATGTAACACTCAAAAATCTAACAGGAAGTATCTTGATTTCCTTTTTTAAAATACAACCAATCAAATTGCCACACACTCAGTGCCTCACACTATCTCCTCACATGTGAGAACACTCATTGCTTTACTTAACACCAACCAATCAAGGCTTTAGAATAGGCCTATAAATACACATCTACACAACTACACATGGTTTAATGCTTTTTTTCTTTTCTTTCGTACTGTGTAATACTGTATTCACGACCACAAATGTTTACAGGAAAAAAAAGTTCAGTCTTCAATCTAGTTTCAATCTTGCTTTCGTGTTTACCATGAATTTTCCAACATCTCTCTGCCAATTGCTTTCAATCTTGTACAGAAATGTACATAGGAGCTCATGAAAGAAGAGCTTTAAGTTTTGAAATACTGTGTAAAAAACTATCTAAAAATATGTTTGCAATATAAGGTGAATGTTTGCTTTTGAGATGTATTTGTGATATTTTAAATGCAGTGCTTCATTTTGCAAGTGATATGAGGCATTTTGAATTTTGTGTGTGCAATTCTTGGATTTGTAAAGGTTGGCAAAGGTTTGAAAATGTGTGTAAGCAGTTGAAAAACAACAACTGAAATCAGGGTTGAAGCTAAAGTCGGCAGGTCTGTGGCCCTCCAGGAACTGAGTTTGACATCCCTGCCCTAAATGATGAGATGATGAAGTAATTACATTATTTACTCCATTTAGTGACTTGCTGTTGTCTTGTAGTGGTGACTTTTTACAAAGTAGTCATCATTCGATCTATCAGTTCACAAGCCGAAACAGATGGCATGTTGCCCACCAGTAAGTGATCATTTATTAGTTTACAGCACTAGCTAGTTTCTAGTAACGATTCTGAACTTTCTCCAGTTCACTTTGTAAGGCTCCACCCGCTAGCCCAAACAACGGAATCCAGCGGCCTGGACGAAGGTTGAACGCGTATTCGGTCTTTTACTTGCGCTTCTGAATTTATCAGGATCTAGTTTCAATTTTAGTCTAACTCCGTGCTTGATCTGACTCCAATTTCAAGTGATCATTAAATTTAGACAATATTTATAATTAAACTGATCACAGATATCGATTGTACATTAACTTAGATATTTGATTATTCCGAAAATCTCATACTTTCAATTATTCGTTCATTAGCGACCTAGCATCGCTTAGCAATTCACTGGCCAACTGCGAACGCACGGCACAAACTCGCCAGTTGATCTTACTCAGAGGATACAGGGTGACTATAATACCTTTAAACAAGCTGCACCCTGCTAGCACATAATAAAAAGTGTATTTTTTTCTATAATCACGAAAACTGTAACTTGTTAAGTCAGTGACAAACAGAAATCAGAAGATCCCTAATGACGAGCCCCCGCTTCATTCATTGGTACTTCAGTATGATCTGTCCTGGACGCAGATTTGTGGAAACACTAGACTACAACTCTAATCTACTAGAAAAAATGATTTCAGAAGAGATCAGAATAAGTCAAATATAACAATTTATTATTGGTCAGGTAAACGTGTCGTACCAATTACATAAAACAATAAGCCAATTCAAAAATAAGAAAATACAGAACATCAGTTGTTCAAAAATGAATCTAAGAATAAAATGTTTACTCTCAGATCTTCTTGTCTGATTAGAGAGTTTATTGTCTTGCGGCATGACATTTGCATTGTAAGAGTTCCTAAGTTTTGGCTTCACGAGGAGTTATTTTCATAAAGGAAATAATTTAACTCCCTACAACTTCAAACAGGCAAGGTCGCTTATAGCTAACAGTGCTATTGCCAACAGCGGACTTGTCAGTTGTTTTGCACATACATTTGAGTCGCGTTATCATGTTATCATCAATTCAAAGAAATGTTCTTGAATCTTGAAAGCACTTGTTCACACCCCCCAGACAGAAGACAGTGAAGTACTGTAAATTATGCGCCATTCTGGGGAGGAATAAAAAAGGTAAAACATGTATTAGCCTTCAAAATATAATATAATACAATATACATCATAGTAGGCTACTGTTGGTTTTTGGGCAAGAAGATGCTACTTTAGATTACTTTTACTGAACAAGTCAGATTTTCTCTGATAAGAGCACATTTTGCAGTGCTATAAAATAAGGTTTTAATGTGTTAAATGGTTAATAAACATCTTGTAGCTGTAAATAGTTTTAGTTTTTGTGCATATGGCATTATTGCAAAATGTATGTTAAATACCTGTTTGTCCTGCAGATAAAGTAGGCCTACGCCAAAATGACAAGTACTGGGACAAAAGTGGCAGCAACAGCAATGGTGCAGTCTGTAGAGAAGAACATTTCACCAAAATATCAATTTATACAAAACAACACACACTCTCAGAAATAAACTGTCACTGGGGCGGTACCTTTTGTAACTAAAGGGTCCATTTTGGTACCTTAAAGGTACACATTAGTACTTAAAGTGTACATATTTGAACCTAATAGGTACAAAAGTGTACCTTTTGAAAAGGTACCGCCCCAGTGACAGCTTTTGTACCTTTATTTCTGAGAGTGCACAGGTGTCACTTGCTTTAAAGGCTTCATGAAAAGGCTGTTTTCAGAACAAAATGCATACACTCTGTTGATAATGACAAGGTTCTAATGGTCACATGACAAAATAATAATAATAATAATAAATTATAATAATTAATTGATTATAGAGATGATAGTAAAGCACTAATAATGATTCATGATTTGCCTGTCCATCAGGTCATGTTTTACAAATTGTATTATAGTGTTCTCTCTTTAAATGCACTTTTTTTTCTTACAGTAAACTCCGTTACAACATCACTTGCAGGACTGTTTTGTGGCTTCATAACTTCAAAGAGATATGGATATGTATTACTGCTGATATTCTTTTTATTTTTTGTGGAATTTCTGAACTGCAACCATATTAAAACAGTGAAGTCTGGTAAGAAATGTGCATGTAATTTGCATTAAACTTGTCATGAAGGCATACTTTGATGCTAAAATGATAATCATTCTAACTTTTCCCTGTAGTCGGTAATACTTAGTTAAGTTTCTAAAGAGACAGTAAACTAGTGTAAAGTCATTGCTTGATCACTGCTGCAAATTTGGTGATTTATTAAGATTTTACTCACAGTGTTGTCTCTTTAATAAACCAGTTTTCATGGCGGCAGAGGTTTCTGTAAATGGAATGATATTGCAAAAAGTGAGTACATGGATTTACGGAGACTCCCTGTTCTATTACCATAGATGCAGTACTATATCCCTGCCACCATTTCCTGAAATTTCTTACCAAAATGAAGTTACATTTCTATAAAAACCTAGGTAATGTGTGCTGTGTATGCTGGACTGAATTTTATCCACGTTTTTTATTTTATTCTATTTTATTTTTTTATCCAAGTAGCCTAATTTTTTAAGTGTTGCAAAAGCAAAAGGATTTATTAACTTGATTCAAATTTAAATGTTAAATAAATAAAAGGCTAAATGTAAAAAAAAATGTTTACCTCTAGATGGCAGAATTGTGCTACAAATGGAATCGGTGTTTGTGGCATTGGTGCCTGAAGTAAGAGACACAATTGGACATCATTGTTGTTTTATTTTAATATTGTTGTATAGTTTCTCTTAATGTGGAAAACTATTAGCAAAGAGATGCAAAGTGAAAAACTGGAGAGAGAGAAAAACACTCACAAGAACAATTGAGGTTCTTTGTGTATTTCTACAAGAGAATAAAAAAACATTCAATTAAAAAAAAAAAAAAAATACAATCTTTAAAATAAAAAGCAGTAAAACTATTCTGAGCAGATGAATAATTGTTTCTAAACTTACGGGGCAAGAGGCGTGGAATCTGACTGAAGCTGGACAGTAAGATGCACTGATTCCATAACGAGTTAATTTCTTGAAGGGATGAGAAAAGTATTTTGAATTTCCATCCAGGATTGCGGTGTAGATTTGCTAGAGGAGAATTGTGAGACAAACATGGTGAAACTTTTAAACATTGAACATCTGCTCCTATTTTGCTTCCTTTGACTGTCTCTGGGGCAACAAGGCAAAACAATTTGTCACAGACAGCCACTTTAACCACGAGGTTTTGTTTTTGTTTGTATTTTTTTCCCACTTGGGCCTTTAACCTTAAACAACAATCTATCTCTATATGTATATATTTGATAAATTACTTTCAAATAAAGATGTTTTACATATTTGTAAGACATTTATATAAAAGGTGATGGTAAGGTGGATGGTGGTTTGTACAGAGTTTTACAGGATGCTTTTTTTTTTTTTTTTTTTCAATTATGCAGTTTTATTTTGGTGGTGATTGTTTTTGTGTGAAGGGAAACATGGTAACACTTCACAATAAGGTGTCATTTGTTAACATTAGTTAATGTATTAACTAACATGAACGAACAATGAACAATTTATTACACTATTAAGCTTTGTTAATGTTAGTTAATAATAATACAGTTGTTCATTGTTAGTTCATAGTGCATTTACTAATGTTAACAAACACAACTTGTGATTTTAATAATGCATTAGTAAATGCTTAAATTAATATTAACTAAGATTAATAAATGTAGAATTGTTCATTCTTAGTTCATGTTAACTAATGTAGTTAATTACTGAACCTTATTGTAAAGTGTTACCGGAAACATCTGTAAACGTTTCATTAGTTATGTTTGACATTTGAAAGAGTTTCTGTCATTACTATTGTGCATAAGAGTAGAGCTTGTGGTTTTGTTGTGGATAACTGCATGTACTACCACCACGAGGCCTTACGGTTTGGCAGTAGCTTTACTAAAGCTGGTGGTGTAGGAGCCAATGTTTTAATGTCGATGTATTTTCACCACTTGGGGGCAGTATGTGCACATAGGGTTTTTAAGTCGGCGCTTCATTCACGCAGAGTTAGCAGGCTTGGTGCAGGGGACGTGAAATGTGACAACATGCTCCATGGGTGGGGTACATTGTAAAATCTGTACATCTGAGGGCAACGTTATAACATATGACAGCTTAAAATGTTAATTGATAAAATAATAATAATAATAATTTATATATATATATATATATATGAGTTTATTTGCAAAAACAGATAACTAATCATGTTTTTTATTATGTTATCATGTTTTTATTGTGTTTCATTGTATTAGTTAGCTGTATTTTAGTTATTTTTAACCTAATCAAAATAACCCAACTGCAGTTTGATTAACTGGAATGCACAATGAAAAAACATGATTTTTGAAAATTGTTAAAAACGGAGTTATCCGTTTTTGCAAATGAACTCTTCATACATACATATATATATATATATATATATATATATATATATATATTATATATGCATTGAGAGTTCACTTGCATATATATATTTATACACACACACACAAGACAAACTAAAATATTTTGTCAATGAAATAAATTGATTAGCTTTTTCAAATAAAATAATGGCTTTTTTTAAGAATGAAAGAGTATGCCTATTTAATTTTGGAGTTTGACATAACACATTGCGGCCCTGATCGCAAGACACAGCTAAACACATCTCATACAGCACATACAGCTCTCACAGATCACGAGACACATAAACGAGACAAAATGCTTTACATTTCTTGAAATGGGCGAATAATTTCTGAACATTAAACATTGACTGTCAGTCTTAATTCACCTTTTTCTCGTTGTTTCTCATTAAAATTAAAAAGTAAATAGTGTAAATTACATCGCTAATGTCATAGAATAGCATAGTTTAATACTAGCAGGGGACACTGGTAAATAATAGATTTGAGATTAAAAAAACAGCAGATTTGTCTCATTTTTAATGAATGCTGAAACCGAGATGAAAAATTTACTCCAGGCAGAAATGTAATTTTCCTATGGTAAAATAAATAGCCTATTCAACAATATATTTTTTTGCATTTTGGCGCACTTTTTTCTCTATATAGCCTTGACATGGCAACTAGTAAATACCGTAAATTTGGTTATGCTAGCATGTGTGGAAATATTTAAACCACGTGTTACAACTAACCCCGCGCTATAGTTTGTGCCCTATATTTAATATATTACCTCCTATTGATGAGAATTTGTGAAAGTATTTAGCAATAAAGATTTGTTTAGCACTGTGGGTTTTTGTTGCTATTTCATTTTGGCGAAAAATAAAATTAAAAAGGCAATATGTTGTACAATAAGTGGTCACCTGGCATTTCGTTTAGGTTATTATTATTTATTAATTACATTTAAGATTAAAAATTGCAGAATGGCCCGTCAGAGGAAGAACCAGTTTTTATAGCCTACTTACATCAATGGTCCATTCTGCATCACACGCAGGGTTTTGCACGTGCACGGCCACAGCGTCAGGCAGGTCGAAGTCATATGAATCTTCTCTCCGAATCCCAAAACACGTGTCACCTGTGCAGCGACATTGCATAACTTAATCAAATCTCTAATTCCAGCATTAATACTGGTTTTGCTTAGGCTTGAATGAATCGACAGGTTCGGTCACAATAAAACCCCTGCTCAGATTAAGGTTTAGGCTATAGCCTAATTTTTTCCTCTGAATGTAAGTAGGCCTATATTTTGAAATAAACACCTTTTTAACGCACAAAAAAAGGTACGTCTTATGAGAACTTTAATAACTCCGGTCAAAAATGGCTCATCATATAGGCTTTGCATATTTTCCTTCTTTATCAGTGCATATCATCATAGATACTAAATGCATTATCGTTGCCAGTGGAATTAAAATGCAAAGTTTTACCTTCAAGCGACTTTCCCTCATTAAAAGAAAGACACGGGAACAAAACAGCAAACAGCCAAGCGGTCTGCATGATGAAACAGTTGTGCTTATATCGGCAGGCGGAGGTTGAATGAGCGGACTGCAGGAAACTGCCGGTCTCGTGTTAAAGAAACACCCACTGCCTGGAAACAGAGAGAGGATGACTCAGAGACGGCCTTAGTGAGGATACGGGTTTTTATTCCATCTATTTAACTTTAGCCTAATAATAATGTTCTTTAACCAGAACTATTGTTAGGAATTCAATCTTCGTCTCTCTCAGTAGTATACTATGACAGCGTCGACCAACCTTTGACAGCAATGTAACAAACGGGGTAATAGGAATTGGGGAACAGTGCCCCACCAAAATATTCATCCACTAGAAAGAGCTCTATATAAGCTAAATCAATAATAAATTGTAATGAGGCATATATTTTTCGGAGTCGTAAAGTGAGCAGAATTTAAAATTTAGCGCATGGCTTCGGTAGGCAGGAAAAAGAACTGGGCTATAATAACACCTACAAATTCAACTCATTATATACACTAAAGTGATCAAAATTTGTTAATACTTTACTGGGTAGATCATTTTATTATTTGTTTATTATTCATGCAACATAGCCTACTTACTGTAATATTTTTCATTAGCAAGCATTGCTTTGTTTTACAATGTTTTAGCATGACTTTATGAAAGGTTAACTACTAAACTAAATAGCCTGCAGTGTCTGCATATTTGGCATATTTCATTCTTTTTCTGCAGATCTCTGTAGTGCTATACTGTTTTGGATAGTGTTGATGCCGTTTCTTTCGGATAATATCATGATATGCAGACTGTCTGAGCGTTGTGGAACCGGTGCATATTACTTACGCGCTCTTAAAATAACAACAAAAATACTCCGCCAATTTCATTTGCCTTAAACAATGCACCTGAACACGATTCTCCAGTTAGAAGTCTCCAGTTATCTGTCTGTAAATATGTTAATGGATTTGAACTAGTATGAAATAATGTATTTTAAGTACAAGCGCCTATATTTAAGGCTAATGCATTTTTCTTCAAATTGGTCTGAAAGGAATTGTACCATAATGAACTAAAATTGCAGCTCATAAGAAAGCAAATACAAACATCCTTTGCATAGCCATCCATCTCTAAAATAATTTGCTGTTAAGTGAATGGAAAAATGCATGTCTTTGTGATCATTTGTCATATTGCTTGGTCATTGTGTGTGTGTGTGTGTGTGTGTGTGTGTGTGTGTGTGTGTGTTAAAAGCAACTGGAAAGTTCCTTTCACTGGAGTTGAGGAAGGTAACAAAACAGAGTGTAGCATACTAATGTAATGACATCATGGTCAACAAAACATCTTAACAAAACATTCATACTTATTGAGTGATTCACTGTGATGCTGATGCATAAAAAAAATGAACATGGGCTGCAAGTCACCACAGAAAGATCTAAATGAAAAACCGGTTTAAAGTTCACACAAAAAATGAAATCTCTGTTATCATTTACGCCCCCTCATGTCATTTCAGATTTGTGTTCCTTTGAAAGAAAATTACACCTTTCTTCTTTACATTCAAATTCTTTACATGGATTATATAGAGAGAGAGATATGGTGCCACATCCTGTATTCTTTGGAATAAAAGAAAATGGTTCATGAAACATCTTACACTGACTCTTTAGAGAGCAAAAAATATTTTATAACATAGCTGTGAAAAATTTTTTTTGCTTCTTCCTGGTACCTTTATTTACAAGAGTAAAGGCCAATCAGGTGATCAAGAGTGATAATAATACTTGTGTGTTGTTAAAATGTAAACTAACATCAGCAAATATGAGGCTATAGTAATTAAATTTCCCTTTTGCTGAAGTCTCTGAATGAACCAGAAAATATATAGGCTATGTGATGGATGTGGCCAGCTTCTCAGCTGAAAGCTCAGCTGAGAAGTACTAACTAAATGCATGACATATTTATTTAAAAGTTGTAATTATTATTATTAGTTGGCTAATAAAAGTTGAGAAAACTCAAAGATCTGAGGCAGCTTTAAGACTTAACTCAAATTATAGAAAATTTTGTTGTATCAGCTTAATTTATTTTGGTCTGTGCTTTCATTGAACATAATGTAATACAGTCTCTAAACTCTAAAACATCTATATAATAACAAACATTTACAATATTTATGATATACACTTGCATACTAAGCAACTGTTAGTCTTTAAGTCTTATTTTTATGCAATGTCAACTTTTTTTTTTTTACATTCGATAGTTCAAAAAATCTTAAAAATAGTTTTTTTTATAAAAAATTTTTTTTTATCGGATGCTCAAGACAGAAGTCAGAGGTTTTATGCTAATGCTGAGTAAAACAATAGTTTATGAAACATTATGAAATATGGCGCGTGACGTAGCTGACTAAATCATAAAAAGTCAGTAAATCATTAAATCCAAATGCTTTCATCATTAACCATATTTTTTAGTATCCTAATAATTCACACATTTACAATAGAAGAGTACAATAGAAGAGTACCATTTACAAACACTGCACTCTAAGAAAAGTACATAAAAATTGGTCCCATTGTACTGTTAATATGAAGGAAATTTTTTTGTTTTTTGAATTAAGCATTGCATTTTTTAGGGTTATATAAATGTCTGTTAAATAAATGGACAATTGGCAAAAAATTACCGTTTTTCCATTTTTCTACAGATTTTGTTTTCTCACAGTGTCTGAGGAGAGTCATGAATTTAATCATATATCAAGTCATGTTAAGATGTTCTTGTTTTTTCTAGTTTATTAGGGTTATGTGCAGGGATTATCACTCCTGTAATGATGGTATTGACAATCATTACAGGAGTGATGGTAAAATAAATGGTAAATGGTAAATGTTATGAACATATGTGACCGCTGTGTGATGTTAAAATTAGTTAAAATAAATAAAAATTAATGAAACAAACGTAATTAAATAAATGTAAAAAAATGTAAATACAGTATGTAAAGGTAAACAGTTGTATCCTAAAACCAAGTCTCAAGTCTGATCTTCTCCATTTTGCTGCATTGCTTCAAGTGTTAGACCCTATACAGTAAGCAAGTAAAAAAATGCGTTATATATGAACAACCCTTTAGAACAGTGTATGTGACACACCTTTCTAATAAGGGAAATAACAGTTGCTTATTACTTTTGTTTTAGTTATAAGGATGTGTTCTTGTGGTTAGGATTGGTTTTTTTTCTGACATGCTAAAGTCATAGGGGGAAGGGGCAGAGAAGAAAAAATCCCTAGACATAGTCAGAAAAGAATGTAAAAATGTACGAATAGAGAGATGGGAGTCAATAAAGTTGTTGTCATGACACTAAAACTTGTCTGGTTAAATCAGGACACCTTTAGCCTCAGACGTCACACCCATGGATCACACACACAGTTTGCTAAATGTCAACTAGTGGAAATATTTTTGCCAACTCTGAGATCTAATCTGAGACTAACGGATTTCTACTGAATTCTCGTGAGTGTGGTGGTCTTGAACAGGAAACAAAGCCTTTCCGAAAGAATTTATTAAGTGTCGTGTGTGCTGGTGACAAAGTGCACACCACTAAAATATCATTAATGGTAAATTAAATAAAATTCTAAGAAATAGCTGCTTTCTCTTGGTTTTTAGGCAATTAATTAACTTTAATACTTATCTTGAATCATTGACATATGGTTGAATTCTGGTCTGTTATTGTTGTGACATTTACTCGCCCCTAAACATGATGTAGAACAAAACAAACCATTCTTGGTCACTTTTCATGTTATTCAGAAAGTTTCTTCCAACTACCAAAGTAGTCAGTCATTGGCCAGTTGAACGACCTGTAAAATCCAGACATGGCATCGCTGCTTCAGGCAAGAATAGCCTTAAATATCCATTTTAATGAGTCACAGTTGCTCTCATTATTGGTTGATCTGTGAGGCAATTTCAGGAATGAAAAAGATGTATGTTGATTCAGAGGGTGTCAGTTTGTGTCATGCTAGGCTACAAAATATCCCTCCAGAATAAAGAGTAATGGTAATTTAATATCAGAGCCATATGTATTATAAAACTATATGCCAACAAAATATACAAACAAAGTGCTGCATTATGTGATTATGTAATAGTATGTGGATGAACTCTGCAAAGACGCAAACCATGTTGTCATAATGTTACTCATTTTGCTTCATGTTATTTATTCATAATAATGTTACTCATTAACACCGACAGACCCCAAAATAAATTCTCTACCTTATTCCTTATGCCATTACAGTTTATTGTCATAATTGTTGAACTATGTATTTTGTCAATAATTAAATATGTTTCAAAGTAATCAGTGAAGTTTAAGCCTTGTGGTAGAATTTAAAAATTGTGATTTGTCACTAAACTTGGTCATGTTATGTGTGTGTATGTGTCTTTTTAAAGGCATTGCCTTCCACTGGACTGGAGGAAAGGTAACAAAACAGAGAAGGTTTAGCACATTTATGCACATTTTGGTCACCATTGTGCGGATAACGTTTCTTTAGTCATTCTGCAATCCTACAGCCTAAACCACTGTAGGGAATCCACCTTTACACATGTGAACATATATGAAGTATGTTTTACCAGCAGAATGTCATAGTATGACTAACTTAACGTTTTCATTCTTGGTCAAATAAGGTCAAATTCAGAGTGGCATATTGAGATAATGGCTGACTGCCTGTGAAGTCTTCGCATATTTTTGTGTTGCAAATTGTAAGGTAAAACGTGTCATATAATCAAGGCAATGGAAACAAGTTGATTAAATGTCAATTCTGCTTCTTATACATATTTAATGACCTAACTTAAGTCATAAGGCAGCACATAAAAGCAAGAATATTTACATAGATTATATTACACCTGTACAAATTACTTCATGGTCACTCCTGTTTTCACGCTTTCTGTTGGGAGGGGCGCCCTGTGCTTGTAGACAAACTGCACTCTAAGCGTGTCAAAATAGGCCTCAATTAAGGTTTTTCTAGGGGTGTGCAGCAAAGCCAGTATTTGTATCTGTATTTATATCTGTAACAATCACAAAATTATTCGTATCTCTATCTGGGCGAGTGGCCTGGGGCACCAGCCAATAGGGGGGCACCAAGTGAGTAAGATAATGACTAGACCTTTAAAATATTTTTCATGTTTTGTAAATATATTATTTTGCTGGAAGAGATGCAGATACATACAAAAGGAACAGTTAATGATACAATATATACATAAAGAATTGCGATTGGGTCAGGTCGCAGCTTTGCCCCCTGCCCCCTGTCAGAGTGCTAGTATTCTTATATTAGCCATGGCGATTTTAAATTTGGTTGTAAATGTTGTTTTGCTGCAATACTTGCTGTAAATACATTACAAATGCATTGGCATAACAAAGCTTGGAATGTTGTTAGCACCAGGACCTGAATGGTGTTTGCATGAAATTTGCCACAATTGTTAGAGTGACTCGTAAACACTGCTTTTAAAATGGTTGTTTTATTAGTTTAGCATTTTGTTTCCATCTGGTTTGTGGTTTTGAATGGTTTCCTACGATATTACACTGATATACACAAATGAGAGAGAATATAACAAGGTATTTCTGGTCAGGAATGTCAGATTTGTTTATGATTTGAACTTATGGCCTAGTCCCAAGCTCATGAGTCATAGAAGACAGGAAGTGCCATTAGAACCTCATGTACACTCTCAGCAATAAAGGTACAAAAGCTGTCACTGGGGCGGTACCTTTTCAAAAAGTACACTTTTGTACCTATTAGGTTACAAAATGTACACTTTAAGTACTAATATGTACCTTTTGAAAAGGTACCGCCCCAGTGACAGCTTTATTTCTGAGAGTGTACAACAACGTAATTAACACACACTTTACCCTTTGTCTATATGCGTTATTTGATGGTGAACCATGATAATGCAGGTCCATATACCATCATTACAGAAGTTATAATATTTCCCCGCACATAACATTAATAAACTGCATATCATCTAGAAAAGCAAGAAAACACGTCAACATTGTAAGATAACTTAATAAATAAGGAAAATACTATTAATTATTAATTATGGAGAAAAAGAATCCATAGGCCTATAAAAAAGGTCATTTTCTGCCAGGATGTTATCGGTTATTTTTCGCCGTGCATCTCTCATAAATCAAAGCTTGGCAAGAATATTACCTAAAATAATACATCATACACGTTCTACTATTTGTGTATATTTAAAAGGCAATGATTTAAACCTTATAGGCTACGATACTACACCCGAATGAATGGAATAAGCACGGTGCAATCACCAGTCAAACAGCCGCGTTGCGCGTCTCTGCACGTCTCTCAAAAACCAAACCAGCTCTCTCTCAAGAGTAGGGCAATAGTCAACTTAGATACAGATACATTTTCTTCTAGGCCTACATGTTTGCTTCTTTATCTTTTGCTGGTTTGCGTGGCACACGCACATTTGTTTAGTGAAGTTAAAAAATAAAAAGCTTAAAGAGTTCTGCGTAATGAAAATGTGCGCCTTGAATTATTTCAGTCGTGTTCAAATGATCACTAAATGTTAGTCATGAAATATCTCTACTTGTATGATAAATGTATTTTTAGAAATTATTAATTTAATATTTTAGAACACTGAATAGGGCAAATGGTCGAAACACAAATATTTTTCCATACTCTGTTCTCTCTTTTTTTTCCATAGCCTACTTTTTCAGACCTAATACAAGTCCAGTACAACTTTTCCAGTACAATACAAGGGAATCGGCTCCGACTGTTAGAAGCAGGCCCGGATTAACACAGTGCAGTGCCCTAGGGTGACCACATTTAAAGGCCTTATTAGGCCTATAGCGTTGTAGAGCCCTGGCTGTGTCTGATATTTTCTCTTTTTTTAATATACGTTTCGCACAACCGCTAAACTGATGCTTCCTATCATGAGAATTCAGTCATTCATGATTGGCCATCGAGCAATTCTGGCAAATGCCAGAGGAGCCGGACCATTTTTTTTTTTATGTGGACCGTTCAGATTTAAAAGAACATATATAATATAAATGTTTTTTACAGGCCAATAGCGCGTAGGATGGGTTTTTATCGCTTGCACAATTTCACTATAGTTATAATAAT
Source organism: Onychostoma macrolepis (assembly GCF_012432095.1). Taxonomy (NCBI): domain Eukaryota; kingdom Metazoa; phylum Chordata; class Actinopteri; order Cypriniformes; family Cyprinidae; genus Onychostoma; species Onychostoma macrolepis. The sequence continues at coordinate 18,895,195 of NC_081170.1, read as the reverse complement.
AATAATAATAATAATAATATTAATATTAATTATAATAAATGTTAAGCATTTCGCCCAGTCGGCCGCAGGTCCCGAGATGGGCCGACCCAGTGGCGGACTGGCCATCTGGAGTAGGCCTACCGGGAGTTTTCCCGGTGGGCCGCTGTACAATGTGGGCCGGCCCATTGCTTAAATGTAAAGAATTAATTAATTACAGTAAATATGGCCTATCCCTCCATCGGCCCAGACGAATGGCCCACGCGGCCCACTTGAGACAAACATTCTAATTAATTTAGAGCGACTTCTGGCTCAGCGGCTCAAAGCGCTCGTCAATGTCAAAATGTTTTAACCAATCAAATTGAAAAAGGCGGTATTTACTGTCCACAGAAGCTGAGCTGAGATAAGATGTAAACTAAACATGATGAGACAATTCAGCAATATTTGCCAACGGTTTACAAAAAATGTTTAATGACAGACATTCATTTTCAGGCATGCAAACTATTAGGCCTATTGTCCTTTTCAAATGTCTCAGATTTGAATGCCATTTACATTGTTTGCCACAGTGTAGCTACATAGAAACATTAACGTAGCCGTTTTCAGCAGACGTTTGTATATCGTTATATTTCTTCTGAAATTTCTCGTGTCTAAGAAAAAAAACAAAAAAAAACAAACAAAAATAAATTCTTAAATATTAAATTCTTAATATTTTTGTGGAAACTATGACACTTTAACTTTTTTTATATATATAAATAATTTTGAATAAGTATATCTTTACTGTCACTTAAATCAATTTAATGAATGAATGAATGAATATCTTGTCATTGTACAAGTACAACGAAATTGAATGCAATCCTTCCACTTTTTAATGCAACCTTGTTGAATAAAAGTATTATTAGGCTATTATTATTATTATTTTAAATCTTATTCTAGACTTAATGGTGATGTATCACATTTTCCACAGAAAATATGAAGCAGGACAACTGTTTTCAACAGTGATAATAATCAGAAATGTTTTTTGAGCAAATCAGCATATTAGAATGATTTCTGAAGGATCATGTGACACTGAAGACTGGAGTAATTATGCTGAAAATTCAGCTTTGATCACAGAAATAAATGATTGTTTACTATATATTTGCATAGAAAACAGCTATTCTAAATTGTAACTATATATTTCACATATTACAGTTTGCTGTATTTTTCATCATCATACAATTCTTAATTCAAAAAAAAAAAAAAAAACTCTTTCAAGCAATTGAAAGGTACAATAAAAACAGTCCACATTCTGCATTACATTCCACGTCTTCTAGAGCAGAGCATTTTTATGGACTGATATTATGGTAGGCATTTAACTTTAGTGATATTAAACTGTCCCTCTAAGAGATGTGTAAATATATTATTTACAAATTGGCATATACACCAGAAAAGACAAATTATAATGTAAAGAAATATGACGGTCATTCATTAATGTTAATGATAATAATATTAATGAATATATTATCATTAATGATAATATATATATATATATATATATATATATATATATATATATATATATCTGCATTGTGTTATATTTGTATGTTAGTAAGTGGTGTTAAAAATAGCTGTATAACGAGCTGGTGGGTTTATGGTGTGGTGGGCCGCTCTGTGCCAAAAAGTCCAGGGCCACTTTTTAGCCCCAGTCCGCCTCTGCTCACCCTCATGTCATTCCAAACCCGCACAACTTACTTTCTTCTGGAGAACACAAAAGAAGATAGAATTAGGAGGATACTGTGGCTATGACAAAAGTCTCCTTTCAGTATGCAAAACCATTGCCAAGATGTAACTTCACTTCCTTTTTGCTATCTTTGTTTCAACTTTGTGAAGTTACAGTATTAATGAATGATTTTAAATGATCATAAAAAAATGTAATGATAAACTGAACTATATCTTACAACTGTCATATTAGTTTGACACTGAGGTTTTGTTTCATAGTAACGTAAAAAATGATGACTCTGGGTAGAAAAATGAATACCACAACACCTAACAAAGTTGAGCAGGTTTCCACTGGTAAATTGTTTGTGTGAAGAGAAAATAGAAGGTGGTGTGATTATTTCTCTGGCAAATGAGTGGCAGTCAGTGCTGAATGTCAGGGTCATTACAGTTCACTAATTTCTGCATCATTACATCCTGGTGATATGTGTGAGGTGATCTAACTGGCACATGATTGGCTGCACCAGTAGTTAGACTGCCTTTAATTTGCTGTTAATATGGCAACCACTGTAACCTCTAAGATGAGGTGAAAACTCTTCTGCATGGGGAATTCCCAGCACTTCTATACTGTAGTGTAGAGAAGTTTGTCTATTGCTGTTGTGACAAAATATGAGAGGTTTGAAGCGAACAATACTATATTTCAATACTAAAGGCCTGTGATATTCCTTGCATAAATAATAAATTAAGCATGCAGGGGTCACGGGAATAGTACTATGTCACATTTGGAATCATCAAAGCAAACTTTTACAATAAGTTGATCTTTTGTTGCTGCTGGTAACATGTAAACAGAATGATTCTGATAATCTGATCAACAGTTTCCCGGAAAAAAACATCTGTGTAGATTCCTAAAGGTTGTGAAACTGGAACTGGTGCTTTTTAGCCAGTTGTGGTCATTTAAATGTACAGCATACATCAGGCCATGAACTGTCTGTAGTTAATGTGTAAAATAAACAGTACATTTAAAGCATTTATTAATGTTACATTTTACATATACTAATATATTTACATTTTAAGTGTTAACAATAGTGGATTATGAATTAGTATGAATTAAAGCAGCTGTATATTGTTTTGTGTATACAGTATATAAACACTGTAATCCTAACCCTAAAAATTGTAGTTCACAAAAGCTAATACATTAATGTTAATGAATCAAACCTAATTTAGTGCTGTATTTTGTGACAAATGTCATTTCTAAATATCCAGTTTGAAAGCTCAAATTCAGTGTTCAGATATGATTAACTGCTTGATATGGAGGGTATTTTGCGTTCGCAGTGTTGAATGAGATGGAAACCTCAAAGACCCCTTCAATGTCAGGCAAACCCACCAGTGTATATGTGGCTACCTGTCAGATGACATAATGAGTTTACAGACTCAGTGTCAGTGTTAACGGAGCCACACCTTCGCAACGCTGCTCTCGTCTTCTCAGCTGCTGACTTTCTGAACTTATCTGAGGTGTAGAAAAATAAATCGGGAACAAACTGAAATGTTCTTATAGAATTTTATTAACAGAATAGATGTTTTGCACCTAGACAGGCCTTAAAAGAGAAGTGTTTAAAAGGAAGAAGTCGTTACAAAGAGCATAGTGATGCTGCACAATACAATAGCCAAGCAGATAGTATTTAACAACATTCATGAATAATGTTTTAAACTGACATTTTATACAAATCTAATCAAATCTAGCAGTGCCATTTTCCTTTCCCACAAAGTGATAGTGGACACTGTATGGATATAAATCAATGGCTACAGTACAAGGGGGAAAGAACTTTTATCAGCAGATAGCACATAGTGACTATTTTGATTTAAACCTCGCCCCTCACACCCCTGTAATGTTAATACGTGTATATAATGTAGCTATTGTGGATTTACATTAATTGTTTGTGTGTTTTTTTTATTGTTAATATTTGAGGCCGGATCTGAAGCAGTGGCATGTGCTGAGTGGATCTGATTAGTAATGTATTAGATGTGTGTACTCACTGCCACAGCATTTCATTTCATTTTGCTTCCACAGCAGCAGTTAACAGGAAATACTTGCCCTGGTCATACAGTTACTTTTATGTTCACACACATTTTATGCTCAATATAGTGCCACGCAATCCACCAAGTTCTTTCCCACAGACTGATTAGACCAATAATATAGATATCGATAGATATATCAATAATACAAATAATGCAGTATTAAGTTACAATACTATAAGTTAAATATATTAAGTTATTTATTTATAGTTATACTTTCATATGCAGTTATGCATACTAAATGTGTCCATTTGCATAAGACACAAAAATGCATTTTATAAGATATAGCATTTTCAATACATTTTCATTTGTGCTTATCATAGGAGGATACGTGTATTATTTATGAATATAATAATATAAATATATAGTATACAATATTTTATATATAGAGAGAGTTCTTTAATATATAACTAAATAATTCATGTAGCTTCATTTAAGTTAGTCAGTCATGATCAGTTTAATTAAAAAGACAAACACAGAGCTCTATAAGCTTTAAAGTCCTGATATGTAACATATGTAGCATGAATAGCAAACACAAACAGAATAATAGAGCTAATGTTAGGCTATATGAACCCGGTCTAATGTTCAAGACACAGTTATGGTCTTGCTATAGAAAAGATAAGAATATATAAAAGATAAGAGCATTGAAGAACGTCCAGGTGTAATGATGCAACTTCTCCTGTGGTAAAATGAAAAGGAAAGGGAAAGCCTTTTAGCTGTAGTCACTACTGTTTGTACTGTAATTTACTGCCTGATATAATGTGGTCTATTTCAAAAGATAAGATCAAAGATGAGATCAAACTATTACACATCATAACAACAGTATTTTATAAAATACCACTGATGTTACATACCACAATCAAACAGCCTGTTCAGCAGGAGCATATTCCAACCTATAAACACAGAATCATCCATAGTTTTACAAATATTAACAGGCAAATATTACACAAAGCCATGTGTTTAACTTGTTCATGCCAATTTTTAAGAGGACCTCACCTTTGTCTTTTCCAATAAAGCACAATGAAGACAGTGACAGTCACCAACACTGCAAATGCACCCACAATATAAATATAAACTCTCCAGTTAGGAAAGCCCACTATAGGAAAAACAAATAAACAAACTGCATTATTTAACAAGACAAAATTAAAGGCTAAATTAATTACATTAAACTTTTCCTATGCACTCTGTCATCATGTTGTTCCAAACCTGTATGACTTTCGTTCTTCAGTGGAGCTTAAAATTACATATTTTGAAGAATATTAGGGTCCAGACAATATAAGATCCATCTGACTTTGATTGTACGGACAAAAAACAGACATTCCAGTTGTTCCACTGAAGAAAAAGTCATACATATATGCAATGATTTGAGGGTTAGAAAATGATGACAGTTTTCAATTGTGGGTGAACTAACCAATTTTTACCATATTGAAAAGTTTACACTTTATTACTTTTGTTAACTTTCATTAATTACTTTGCTTGTAAAAATCACGGTGGAGAACCTGCAGCATATCAATCAGAATCCAGAAGTACAAATCAATTTTTAACTAACAATTCCCATTAAAACCTATAGAAACCAATTTTAATCACTAGCATATCTTAGATTGTAAAAAATTTTATTCGATTCTGTCATTTGCAATAGTTTGGTTAATATACCTTTTTCAGAAATCCCATTTTCCACAAATCCCTATGACAAACAAATCAATGCAAAATATTTCAAAGTCACTGAAAAGCTGGCAGTCACTGTTGCATTCCATTATGCTTGAAGGATGATGTTTGATTGTTATTTTTAATCTGCCATGCTAAAGAACTTTATACAAAATAACAATATGGATGTGCATTCTGGTTTCTGTAACAGGAAAATAGCTTGTTGGCCAGGAAAGCCTCTCTTTGCCAACAGAACATGCGTGAGTGTACAGTGGCAACACTTTATTTGAACACTTTCATGTTAACAGCTTGATAAAAGTCAGTGCTATAGTAAAAGCAGCTGATCTTACCTTCAGGAAGTGTAGTCGGAGGAGAAGCATCACCTGCAATACAAAAATTTCACTCAGTGCACATGCTAGTGCAATAAAAGTTCTCTAGTGTTTTGTTCTTAGTCACTTGATATTACTATGCGCTAAACTGTGTGTACAGAAGACACCTGTGTCAACATCTGTCCCAAAATCTGTCCACAAGTGCCAGATGCAATGCTGTTGCTAATGTATCTTGTTAGCACCTGCTTTACTGTTTGAGCTACAGGAATACTTATATTCTTGTATTGCAGACAGCAAATTCTTAACGGGGTAATAAGTATCCTATTGTCATGATAAACAGGCATGTTTATAAAGATCACGCAGTCAGTCAAATTTATGAATTACTTACAAGGACACTGCTGCTTTTCATTGATCTGCAAAATAAATAAAAACAGTCCAAAATGAAAGCATAAAGCAAAGCAATGTCAGTTCTGTTATGCTGTTAAATTAATTTAATGGCCTAGTAGTGCATAAAAAATAAAACACATAAACAATATTACACTAACATTGCCAGTGGGGCAGATGAGCAGGCATTCAAGTCTTTCAGGGCACATCTGTAAGATGGCTGTCTTCAGTGTTGCCATTACAATTGGGGATATGAATGTCATATTTCCTTCATCATCAGAAATCCCTGCCACTTTCTCCTGATCAGGAGAGGGAGAGAGAAGGAATAATGAAGGATGGTAGGATGAACAGACATACTGTATGTATACTATATTTACTTTTTGTGACAAGAATACGTTTGCAAACCCTTTAAAAATATCTGAATTTCTGTTTTATTACTCATAAAATGTAGTCTGAGACAAACACAATCTGATTTAACTAATAACACAGAAACAACTGTGCTTTCACTCAACCTCATGAACTGCTGTCCTGACAATCTGCTGTAAAATTTCCTGTAAGTGTCTGCAGTGCCCTGAAGCAACAAATCAGCTACTGTGCATTTTTGCCAAAAGGTTTCAGCTTTTGTCTTAACAGTTCACAGACCATTTTCCCAGAAGTGTTGGTTTTGTGCACTCTTATTTAAAGGCCATGGCACTTGAGCAACCCACACTCCCAATCTCAACTCAAATTACAGTTGTTTGTCTTTAATTGTGACTTAGTAATCAATGCAGAAATCCAGATATTTTCAAAGGGCTCACAAACTTATTCATGTTTACTTTAGACATAAAGACATAAAATATATACATCAACAAGCCATTGGGTCTCGCAATCACGGACGTCCTCTTTAACGTCATAGGACATATTAAAGTAGAACTGTCCATCACTCAGTCTCTCCCCTGTGCATTGCAGCACATCAGATGCTTCTGATGACAGTACGATACATAACAGCACGGCCACAACTGAAGGAGACAAGCACAAAACAAACAGATTCATGTGTACTGTTACAGAAATAATCAGAGAGAAGCCTATGCTGCTCTACAAAGGCAAAATGCAAAGTGTGAATTATGATAGCGCAAACTAAGAAAATGTTTTTTGAATTAATATTGATTTGATATCAACTTTTACACTTTTGCTCTGAATCTGTGCATTGCCAAACCCACCTGTCACAGGACAGATCTAAGACAGGGGTTTTCAAATTGATTTTAATTTTTTTACCCCAAAATGACATAACCCCCCCACAAAGGGGGTTGCTTTTCTAATATATATATATATATATATATATTTATATGTTATGATGCCATTTTGCTTAAGCCAAAATAAATATTTTGATTTAATATTTAATTAAGCATTATCTGGAAATTATTATTCAATTAATTCAAATAATTCATTTTTCACAACAAACATTTTTTGTTGTTGTTGTTTTTTGTTAACACTGACCCACAAGCGGCCTTTCCTGGAGTCCCCATATCATTTTGAAAACTCCTGGTCTAAAGAGCCCAATTTCTCAATTTTGACATGCGCAAACATGCACAGACACACACACATTCATGTATTAACAGCATTTGATGAGAACTAAATTACAGCCCGGGTGTTTATATAAGCACTTACACAAGCTTTTTCAACAGTGGCTTACTGCTAATCTTATTTAAACATCCTTTGAGCTCAACAAATGTAAGGATTTAACATTTCTCTTTCCTCTTGATTGTGCCAATGAGAGACAGATAAAATTGCATTCAAGAAACTGAAGTTAATAGGGGATCAATTCAAATGAGTAAATGTTGTTTGTTTACATACTGTGTATAATGAAGCTTTCACATAATCCACATGATTACTTATGAAATAATAATTCATTAATTACATGATTAATGAAACATGAGCTATCAATTTTATAAACTTAGGAAAACACATATTTCACACAATATCTTTAAATAATAAAACTGCCCACATATAACTGGCTTTTAATCAGACCAACAAAAATGAGTTCTGTTACTTACTGTGTGGTGCTGCTTGTAATAATTTACTGTTACAATAATTAGATCACAAAAAGTTAATTATTATGGTATAATATCATGTGTGTAACCAGGACAGTGTAAAATGTGTGTGTGTAAAGCTTTACATTGTAGGAACAAATATTCCCAGAGGGTTGAGGAGATACAATATCATTAATTGCAACGCACCGTGACCTGAACTGACATTAGTCAAACATTTATGTCACTGCAGGGTGTAAAACAATAACATAAGCCTGAGTGAAAACATATTTGACATATTTGGCATACTAAAGATAAATCTGTTAACGTAGTTTAAAAAAATGATTACCTAGAAATGAATATATTATTATTCAAAGAGCTTACCGAGAACAGCTTTCATCTTGAACTGAAGAACAGACCCTGCAGTCCCTTGCTGCCACACTCTCTGCTGGATACTTACATACTGACAGAAACTGAAAGGACCTGGCTGCAGCCTGCCGTATGGGTGGGGCTAATGTGTTACTTCCCCCATACCTACTCTGGCTCAACTTCTACAGGCCTTCCGCAGGCTGCAGCGAGGTCAGAGCCATAGAAAAAGACCACTAATTTGATGACTATTAAGAATAATAACTGAACGCAAGTTAACAAAGAAGATACACTACATATGTTTATTATTTCTCCAAAAAATTGGTAAAAAAATGTATGCCTATAAAAACATACAGAAATAATACAGTATTGGTATTCCTTACAGAATTTTTTGTTGATACAAGTTATGTTATTTGTTATTATGTAGTGGTGTTTCTTTGGTTGCTGATATTTGTTTAGGTGTATGCTTTCATTATGACATCTCTATGTCAGGCTGCATTAAAAAACAAACAAACACATCTGATTACAGATTACAGAAATGAGTGCAAAACACAATGTTTACTATGAAACAACAAGCTATTCTTTACACTTGCTGAGTCAGTATTAGAACACTTTTTTACTGACCATATCAAATTTCTTTAGATGTTGCAGTTTCTGACAATAGACACCACTTAAGAAATGGAGGAAATACAAACATGTAAATGCAGACATATACAAATAACTAGAAAGAAACAAATGTCATCACTGCAGATGTACAGTACAGCTGCATTGGTATGGGCATGTGTAGTGTATGTACACTTTCATATTTAAAGTTCATGATATTAAAGATTCCACACCTATCTACATATGTATTTTATTTAACTCACGTGTCTACAGTAACCAAGAATAAAATCAGATAGTACCTCATTCCTCATTCATAATATTTGTGATAAGAGACACTTGAAGAGGGGATTCCCCTACTGTTTTTTATAGTTTCATCCTATTTCCAATAAATGGGTATGACTCTGTTTACCACACCAATATGTGTGTGTTTGCAGTGCTGTTGCTAAGGTTACGGTAAGGCTTAAACCACAATGTCCATAACAGGGACTTAGGTTTGATTTTCACATTTGGTGTGGATATAACAGCAGACAACCCTCCCCCCTCTAAAGTCTTTATTTATATAGCTATGGTAGCCAACATATTCATAATTCATTAAAAAAGAGTTTTTTTTTTTTTTTTTTTATGGTAGTATGTTCAGAGTGTTACACAACTGTGATTATATGAACCAACAACATTGCAGCTGAATCAGAACGCTGGGTGTCTTAATCACGCTGTACACCGCACTCTCTTGTTTCAGGGTGGATATTTCAGCTAACAGTTTACTTTTTACATTCATTTAATTATTTTTTTTTTTTTGTCAGAACATGACAAACACTGGTCAAACAGGTGAGCAGTTTAAAAATCTGAGGTACAATATTCAAAATATTTATAATAATAAAGGAAATTTTCTACTAAAGCAATAAGCCCCAAGCAGCCGTGGTTTACAGTGAATTTATAACAGCTAAAGTGCGTTGTTACAACACCCTTAGCTGTTATACATTCACTGTAAACCAGGGCTTCATGGGGCTTATTGCTTTTATAAAACAGTTATTCCATATACGTAGTTAGGTTTCACAAAATAAAACAGAGCAAATAAAGTGTAATGATATTTATAAAAACATTATTCTTCCGCCAAACCTTTTTCACAAGAATCGGAAATTACGTCAGCGCAGGGTAAAGTTAGTTCCGTTACAGGTCTATATCAGTGTGCCCTTTTGTCAAATAATGCTTCTTACCTTTTCTGTTTTGTCTGTTTTCCAAGTTGTTGTTATATAATCTATAAAGAAATATAATTTTACTTGTTTGTAACTTATATGGCCACTCAGACCGCTGACTCGTGAGATAATGCGCGTATAGCGCTGGATGGATCGATTCTCCGTCTCCAGCAAAGTCCCTTTTTAAATAGTCCTTGATCTCCGGCACATTTGAGCGTATTATCTCAATTTACTTTAATTTATCATGACGTGGTGATTCCTTATTTCCCCTCGAATCACCACATCATGATAAATTACTTCAAAATGACAACATTTATGTCCAGATGCACATTTTTCGAAGAATACATTAAACAAATTGTCAGTCTGGTTATTGAAGCATATTAAACTCAACACAACAACTTAATCCCCATAAAATAGGAACAAAGCAACCGAGTCATCTCGTTTAATATGTATTTCCCAGGAAACATTATACAAAGTACATTTACTCCATCACATTAATGCAAAGGAGAGCAAGTAGAAAATTCAACAATACTTTATTAATAATAATAATAATAATAGCGAAAAAAATCATGTGGAGAGTCATAATGCACAGCCAGCATCAAATGGACAGAACGGCAAAGCTATAACTGAACTGCCACCATTTAGAACTAAACAAACTTGTATTTGTGATGACCCGAGCTGACCAACATGTGAATGAGTTTGATAGTGTGTGAGAGATGGGTTTTTTTTGGGTGTTGTATGGGTTTGGTCCCCCTCAGGTAGGGGTGGGCGATATGGCAAAAATATCACAATTTTTTTTTTTTTAAATATCACGATTCACAATATTATCACAATTCTTTGTCATGTTGGATTTTCGCAAGCTGTTTGAGCAGTACAGCCAGACTAATTTCCCTACTATAAAGACAAAGCCTTTCAAGGTAACAAAATATAAAAAAGTATGGCGGATATTTAGGCCAAAGTGGGTGAAGATAAAAATCGTTGTCATTATTTTATCTTTGTTATTAAAAAATTAGAGCAAAGATACACATTACAAATACACATAATATACAAATAAAATAAACAGTGTTTTATTGTAGTCTACAGTAGGTGTATTTAGCAGGAGCATTCAAGAAATTGAATGAACAAATATAAAAATAAAACACTATATAGATTGATTCCTATTAAAGCAACTGTATTAAAGTTTTTCAGTCAATAGTAGTGAGTGATTTTTCTCTTTGTGTTTGGTGTTTTATTAACATTAAAGGAATAATTCACCCCAAAATTAAAATAGACTAGTGTTTGATTTTTATACCTTCATTTACTCACTCAAAAGTTGTTTTAAACCTGAACGAGTTTCTTCTGCTGAAAATAAATGCTATTTTGAAGAATGCGGAAAACCAAACACTTGCTGGTCTACAGTGACTTCCATAGTATTTTTTTTTTCCTACTGTTAAAGTCAATGTGAACCAGCAACTGTTTGGTTAGCCACATTCTTCAAAATATCTTCTTTTGTGTTCAGCACAAGAAAGAAATTAATACAGGTTTGGGACAACATGTGAGTGAGTAAATAATGACAGAATTACAATTTTAATAACTATCCCTTTAATTACAGTCGGTAGCATGTTTAGTACTGCCCCTTTAAGACCTGCAGGCATCTAATATACAGGCACGCATGCGTTTCTCTCAGCTGTTTACCTTCATTTTAGACATAACCAACTGAGTCTATACATAAACCTTGTGTGTTTTGACAGTATTAGCACAAAACATAACTTAGTTCCGTAATCAGGCGCTGTTTGACGGGCTTTTTAGAGCACGCGCTTTGGGTGTATGTGCTCAGAAAAGGCGCTCGTCAGAACAGAACACTTGAGTGAAACATTTAACCAGTAAGTCTTAGAAGCAGATGCAGATAATGTACTTTTGTGACTGCGAATAAGTGCAGTGTCCCGTGAGAGTAACCCTACCGCTGAGTTAACACTGATGTGAATGTATGTGGCGTTGTACAGTATATAGAGACGGCGGCGCCAGAACTGCAGCTGATAGAATGCGCGTTGAAGTACAATACTACAATATTTCTTCAAAAAAGCAAATCGTGGAGACATTTTTATAGTCCACGATCAAAAATCGTCATATCGAACACCTCTACCCTCGGCAGAAATCGCAGACCGGGGGCACCGGACCTTAAAGGCACTTTACCGTCGGACCTCAAAGGGGCAGGGGCTCATGCTGGCCTACAAGGCTTTGGATGGTTTGGCACCACATTAATTATGCATATGTGTCACTGTTTATAATCTAAGCTGTGATCTCCGTTCCTCTGATTCTGGTCTTTTAGTGGTACCCCCTACTCGTTTACAATCTATGGGTGATCAGGCCTTTTCTTCTTGTGCACCAAAACTCTGGAATACTCTTCCCCCTGAAATCAGACTAAAACTTACTTTTTCAGAATAGCTTTTAAGTGATTTCTTTGTGTCACATGTATTTTGTTTATTTTACTTTTTGTTTTTTGATTGTTATTATTGCCATTATTTTTATTTTACCACTTTTTATTCTGTGTAAAGCGCTTTGAGATGTACCTTTTAAAGGTGCTATAGAAAATAAAGTTCATTATTATTATTATTTACACAGGAATTAGTCATGAAAAACAATACTGTTTTTACTGTTCATGCAGCATTTAAAAAATTTTCTTCTTTAACACCAAATTAAGAGTTACTGGGGGTGTAAAAATACACTCCTGACACGATTTGGTTTGATACATGATCCTGATTTCACAATACAATACTCTCAGCATAATACTCTCACTATAATTTAAACAAATCACCAACTCATTAAATAAGGTGCCACTGAATGACAGTGTATGCATACTGAGAGTGTCAATCTGCCCATAGAAATAGGCAAAGCTTAAGAAATTAACTCTAATATCTAAACTGCCTTTTAATGTTTTTTTGACCAGGCATGTAAACTGGACACACCTCTTGGTTCTTTAAATACTAACAAATCTCTAAAATTCCGAAATGTAGTTTTAGAAGAAGATATTTCAGATCAAGTTTCAGATATTTCAGATCATGTATGAGGAGACATGCTTGTATACTCATCACTGTCTTATGCTAATAAACAAAAGTTCCTCTGCCACCCATCTGACCTGCACCCACTCATAACTTGTGACTACAATATAAAGCTGAACTATATTGCTTGGTATGATGAAACACAGGGGGAAAGGGCGTGTTTTTTCCATCAACACCTGACATGACTTCAAACATCTGATGCAACACAACAGCAAGATTTTTAAACGGCTCTATGGATGATTGCTACCCATGTCTGCAAATTCAACTAATAAAGGAAAAATGAATGGCATAATTTTTTAAGGTAGTGCTCCTGTGCTCTAAACTTAAAAATGTAGTTGGTGACCTTAGTTCTGTAAAAGAGAGAAATCAATAAAGGCACATTAGCAAAGGAAACAGAAAGTTCAATCCACTTTCTTATATTTACACTAGGCTACTCAGTTACAGCAACAAAAAAAGATTGGCCCACAGTTTACAATAGGGAAATGTTCACATGCTGGACTGCTTCTGATTGCTATACAATAGTAAGTAAAGATAGTGTAAGAAGGCGACAGAGGTGAAGTAGTTCAGTTGGAGTGTGTCCGTGGCCTTTGTGCCAGTGTCAGTTATTTGAAGGTATAGTCAGCTGTTAATGCGGTCAAAATGCTTGCGCAACACGGGTGTGGCTGGAGGGGTGCAAGCTTCCTCTTCTCTGGGAATTTCTGTCTGATACTTGTGACACGTTTTTCTGTAGTTCACAGAAATCACTTCCAAAAGCAGCAACAGGACATGTTTACCCTTGTTGTGTACAAAAAAACACACAGGTGGGACACATAATGTCAATTTTCAAGTTTCAAGTTTATAAGAGCAACCTTTCAATAAATCAAGTCAAGTCAAGTTGAGCTTTATTGTCATTCCGCTACATGTGGGGGCATAGTGTGTGATTATATTTAATTGCACCTATTGTCAAGCGGTACATCTTCCTACAAGACCTCACAAACTATTTCTGCAGCCAGTTAGGTCAAAACAAACATAAAACCCAAGTTTTTGTCAGTAGTTCGATTTGATGTGATTTATTCTAACATTGGCCAAAACAAACCTTGTTTCATTCAAGTCAGGGCTGTTTTTGAGTGTCAGGACTGTCTCTTTAGCTTAATCAAACCCACTTGATCCCTCGAGTTTATTAGTCTTTTAATAAGTGTCTGCAAGGCTACGATGCTGATATTTCACCAGAATCAGACACTGCTCTTCGTGGTGTGCTTGTTGGAGGGGCCAGGTTGGTTTTCCTGCCTCAGACGTCGTCAGGGGGAATTTCCAGAAGACAATTCGACACACGGTAAAAATAGATTAAGATACAAAACTACAAAACAACAAAACAAAAATACAAAACTACGCAACTTTTATTTAAAAGTGAAATTTTGTCGTGACGTGCTGCTTTACACCACGGAGTAAAAAAAAAAGGAATAATAATAAAGAAATTATCACTTTATTTCTTGTAAGTGTGACTGTCTCACAGTGTGAATGTATTTTTAAGTTTATACCACAATGATTATTTGTAGACATACACTGTCGAATTAATTTCACTACAATTCAATGCCTTAAAACCGCAGGTCAAACCATTCTGACAACTTCTTGTTTGTGGCTATATTGAATCGGCAGAACCCAGTCTGGGAAAATAAATAAGTAAAATAATAAATAAATACGCAGACAATTCTAGACAGGCTGATAGGCTATGAAATAGCCCTACAATATGATTCTTTTTGACATCAGAGCCATATATAGATCATAAAAATTCATATATAAGATCCTGTCACTGTTATTCAACCACAGACATCTCAATTATGTCATTTGAATACAAATAAAGTGCTGCATAGTTATGTGATTCACAGATTTCTGCAAAGCCGCTATCCATGTTGTGTCATTAAGTGTTATGTTTCTCATTACTCATCCCTTCATGTTACATCATAATGAAACTCATTCACACACTGACACTCAGAATTATGCTCATATTCAGGGCTGTTTCTAGCCATTTTGATGCCCTAGGCGAAATCCCTATTAGAACCCCCCACCCCCATCCAACTCCCACACCCAAACAAGATAATTAATATTACATATAAAATAAAATAATATATATATATAACATTTCTTTTTCAGACATCAGTTCCTTGTCACATTTAAAATCGGTTGTCATAGTGACGACACTAATTTGTGGAAAATTCAAATTGTGAGTTCCTGAAATCTGAATGCATTAGGCCTATTTGTAAATTGACTGTTAAGATAAAACATTTTGTTACACCATTATAGCCACTGGATGCCTGTATATAGCTCTATGTAACAACCCCTAGTTACTAAGAAATTGTCATCACACATAAATAAATTTGATTACATTTGGATTTGGATACATGTTTGGATATTATCAATGGCTACTTTTTGATTTTATCCGGTTTTTATATATATATTTTTAAATTGTTTTGTTGTTGTTGTGTCAGTTATTGTATTATTATTGCAGTCAAACCTATAAAACCTTTTGTTACCCCAAACCACATAGGCCTATAAAAGCCTGATCAGTAACATAAAAGTAATCCGAATGCAGCTACTTGTTCTTTTATTACTCATTGACGTGTGAACTTCCCCTTTAAATAAGGTGACACTCTGCACTCTATATGTATGACGCTACTCCCTTTAAGCGCTATTGGAAGCAAATTAATTTTATTTATTATTTATTTTTTTTGGAAGCGAATTAATTGACTCATTTCGACACTTCCGTCAGGATGCGTTAAATTTGACAAAGCGGTTTAATAAAGTATGTATTGATCTTAATTGTATTGATTTTAATTGGCTGTAAAAGTTTTATATGTAAATATTACCTTTAACAATGCATGGCACTAAAACGCACACCTTTTAGACCATGTTATGTTTCTCATGAAACATGATTTCTCGACTGCCACATACTGCCTAAACAAAATACTGATTTTGTGCACTTTTTATGTAGCCTACCGATATTTTAAATTGGCCTTTGAACTTGCACGGCAAAAAAAAAAAAAAAAGCCTTACCTTGCCAAAACACTGACAGAACCCACTGATCTAAAATCTAAACCCGCTCCAAATCCAAATGCAAACTTTGCATGATGCAACAATCAGAGGCAGCAACAGCGCTCTGATCCAATGGCATACAGGCATCGTCAGAATGACAGTCCTCTAGCCCAATGATGTTGGGGGATCCAGTGGGGGCGGCAATCATATTTCAGTGTCCGTGCCACTCTTGAGCTGTGTCCGAGATCGCTCACTCGTTCACTCATTCACTAATCCCTAGTGTGTGGCAGTTGAGTGCACTATATCAGAAGGAGTGAATGAAGTGAACGGATTCGGACGGTGACGTGTACACTGCGCGTGAGACTTGGCTGTTGCAAAAACATCTTATGTAGCCTACTTTTATATTTTAGAAAATAATATTAATAGCAATAACACTTAAAATGACTTTATATTGTAATCAGCTTTGTGGTTTCATTGGTAGTATATTATTAATTTGTTTTGTAATGCTTATAGCCTATGTTCATAATCATTAAATACTATTAAAATACTGTCAACAAAAATAAACTCACATTAACACGTTCATAATTTTATAGCAAACTGACATTTTTTGGTTGTAACGGTCAGTATCGATCGTCAATCAAATTTCGATTTTGAATCAACGTTCATTATTTGGTCGGTACATCAGAACGTTATTACGTCGAAAATGAAACATCGATTCAACGTCGAAACCACGTTGGCTTATCAACCGACACAGCCGACGCATCTGATCGAAATCATAACGTCTGATACAGGTTGAAAATTGGTCAGAGGAATCGGAGATCTGCGCCTGCACTCTCACAGAGGGGAACAGGCCTGTAACTGTACCCGGGCAACTAAATAGTTTTATTCGTTATTTTATATTTATCCGTCTGTCTCTAAATATTAGCGGAAGATGAAAGCTTTAAAAACAATGAATGACAAAACATTTTAACTCGAGCTTTGTCGAATGTTTTGTTATTTTTTTCTGCAGACATTTTTTACACCGCTGGCATGTATAGGATAGGCATTATCATTTTAAAACTCAAATAGCTTCAGTTTTAAGTTATAACTGCATCTGTCTCGGGTGTAGACTGGTGAATTATGTTAATAAACCTATGTGTTCTAGTAGGTCTACTGGCCCATATTCAGATGTTTGTGTGGAGTGTGGAATGCAGGACGGGGCGGCCGCGAGATCATTTGCTTTTTTTTTTTTTTTCCTAATAATGAAACGACATCAGTTCGAAACTCATAATAGGCCCAACTCATATTAATAAATAATTAAAATTACTACTTTTTTTCCCGACACATTCATAATCATTTGGCGACTTTTTCCTGTGCTTTGTGGCAAACTTTATGCGTGTGCTTGAGCGCGGAGTTAAGGTTCACTGTGGATTATAAACTTTGGATAAACATGCGATTAGGCCTAGTTGGCTTAAATGAACGACTAGTTAAATTGTTGGGGGCAGCTCTATTAAATAGCTACCCGTCTCCGCTCTTAGAACTGTCAAGTCCATAACGGAGAGATCACGTTGACTAGGCTACATTGATTTTCCCTCTGAAACACACACACACACACACAAAAAAAATAAAAATAAAAAAAATGTATGAATAGACAACCTTTCTACATCCGGCAGATATTGCTGCTTATGGCTTGTGCATTGTAAATCGTACAAAACGCCTATGTTATCTCCCCAAAAACTCGTATATAAATAAATAATATAAAACACGTTTATAGACTGATTCTTTTTTGAAGTCTAGACTCTATTTTAGGGAATTTAGAAAAATATAAAGAGATGGTTCAACACAGGTCTAATAGCCTATTTATATGAGAATTTATGTTTTGTCTGCGAATGTCACGTCAATAAAGCTGGAATTGCTCTAATGTGATGCTGGTCTTTGAAATACAGGTACTTCCTTTTTTTGTCCAAAGTTGTGATGCTAGTTTTTGAAACACTGTTTTTTTGTTTGTTTGTTTTTTGCAATTTCAAAACTGTTTTTGTGAACGTTCATAAAATATTGCTTCACATTTTCATTCATTTACTGTTTTTTTTTTTTTTTTGTTATTTATTTATTATAAAGAATCTAGTTAGGTGTGTTGATCTGGCCCTCTTAACTGACCAAGTTTCTCTTGGACCCTTAGAGAAATTAACTGCCCACCCCTGGTCTACATGCAAGCAGGCTTTCTAATAAAATAAGGTGGTTGAGTGTTCATTAAAAAAAATAAATAAATAAATATATATATATATATATATATATATATATATATATATATAAAAGTGCTGCTTTATCCGACAATAACGTGCAGGGTGTCATAGAACTACATTTAAATAAATTAAATGTATGATTTAATAATAATTTAATTAGATTTAAGTTATTTATTTATGCAATGTTCTAATTTTATATGATTGTTTATGTAAATTCTGCGTGACTGTGACGTGTTTTAATGCGTGCGTGCTGAACGTTCGAGCCGCGTCGGTTCAAACACTGGAGCAGAGGGAGTTGCCATGGAAACGGAGCGGCAACACAACGACTGACAAGCAGGAAGCTCCGTTTCTCGCTGCTGTTTTTACTGTTTTCGGTAAGTTTAGTTCCTAAAATCTCACAAACATTAAATACAGTTATTCCTGACGCCTCTCTTGCTTGTATTTGACTCGTTTCTGGTGAAATTAGTTAATAGAAATGGTTTAGTGTCTTCGAACAAGTCCGTTAGCATCTTAGCCATTTTCAGAGGACGTAACGTTAACATTAGGCTAACTCCATAGACAGCTCTTATTGAATGTTTGGGATTTTATTCACATCTTTATGTGTAGATGAGAGGTTTTGACAGTTCTGTAAAAGTTTTGCTGGTAATTTTTCAGTGAGTGATTGGAAATAGGCTCATTTATTTAACCTAAACATATAGTCTACTCTACACTGTACCGTTAATCGGTGACGTCACTTACATCAGCGGGACAATTAACTGAATCTAGTTCAAACGTATTTTTATCTCTCATGGTAAACAAATGTTGATAAAAAACTGTTCTGTGATTTCAGAAGAAAAACAAAAGCACGGCAAGATGGGAGGCTCCAAGATTTCACAATTTCTGAAGGGAGCCGCAGATGGAGAAGTAAGGAACACAAGTGAACAGGTGAAGCTTCTTAAAATTTTAAGAGGGCTTTGACATCCACAAATAAGAAGTATGAGCAATATTAAATAAGTAAACCTAGAAGCAAATGATGTTATGTTAAAAGAATGTTTTCTGTATATTCTTCTTTCTCTTTTCTACATTTCACCTGCTCTAGCTTGGTTCCTTGTAATAAACCTGGCTGGCATTGTATACTAAATATTGTTGGCTCTGTGACAAATTGCTTCTTATGTTCCTACATTTTTCCATGTTGATGGCCTGCACCCCAGACTCAGAGCGGACCTCCTGTCGGACAACATCTCCCAGGCACAATGAACAATATGGTTGGTAAGTTAACCTCAAACATGCACTAACGTTCAAAATTCAGTCTCTTATGCTCACCAAGCCTGAATTTATTAAACAATTCAGATAAAAAAACAAACAAAAAAAAACAGTAGTATTACAATTTAAAATAGCTGTTCTCTGTGTGAATGTAATTTATTCCTGTGATCAAAGCTGAATTTTCAGCATCATTACTCCAGTCTTCAGAGCCACATGATCCTTCAGAAATCATTCTAATATACTGATTTGCTGCTCAAGAAACATTTCTGATTATTATCAATGTTGAAAATAGTTGTGCTGCACAATATTTTTGTGTGTGTGTGGGTTTTTTTTTCAGGATTCTTTGATGAATAGAAATTTCAAAAGAACAGCATTAGTTGAAACAGAAAACTTAACACTCATTTTTGATTAATTTAATGCATCCTTGCTGAATAAAAATAAGAATTTCCTTTAAAAAAAATCCTGATAAAAATAAACAAACAAACGAACTTTACACTGTTAAAACAGAAACATCCACTTTTGGTACTTTTGGCAAGATGTCTTAAAATGTATTTCTTTTTTTTTAAACTTAGACCACATTATTAGATTACCTTTTTACATTATGAATACACATAAATGACAGCTTAATGATTTTTTAAATATTTTTAGTAGATTTATTTAAAGACCACATGTAAAAAAAAAAAAAAAATTGTCACTGGTGTTACCTTCTTTGTCAATTTTAGAAGTTTTTGTGAAATATTATTTCTCGATTTATTTCAGCACATGTAGTCAGTTACATGAAAACAATGATAATGCAACAAATTAGATTGTTTTATTTATTTTAATCAGGTTTGTTAAAAGTGTGATTGAATGATGTTAGTACATTTGTGCAACCATGTATTTGTTATAACAATGAAAATATTTTTGGGGGAAAAAACAGTTATAAACAAGTAATGATGCAATCCTTAAAATCTTAACTCTTGAGTGAAGCAGAATTCAATGGATGTAAAATTATTATCGTGCCACGTGACACATTTTATGTAATGTGACAGAAAAAAAACACGATAACACCAGTGACACAATGAATCACCAGTGACATACATTAGACCAAAGATACTTATTCTTCAACTATAATTAATAGATGAGACTAAATTGTTACGTTTAGCAATTAGTGAAAGCAGTTAGTAAAAGAACATAAACATAAACTGATCTTCACTGGTGTAACCCATAAAGAAGGTGACACCAGTGACAGTAACACCAGTTACAGTTTTCATGAAAAATGCATTTTGCAGAATGTCTGCTGCAAGGTATCAAACCACATGTTGTCAGTCATGGTATACTCACTAAATTAAGTAGTTTAATCCATTTGTATTCCAGATTTTTGAGTATTCTCAAAATAAAGCACTTTCCCTCTGTACATGGCTGTGGGGACGAGCAGTTTTGTGGTGCTTGGAATTCTTTATAATTAATTAAGAACAAATATTGCCACATTGATGGCTCAAGAAGGTTTAATTGATCAAATAACATATTGTTTCAATTTAAAATATATAAAACAAGTTGTAACCCTAAAGTCTTTTTCAAGTGTTATATTTCTGTAAAGGCTAGGGACAGAAAAATGTACATTTCTATAGAATGACCCATTTATCAGAAATGCTTCTTTGGTAAAATCAGCATATTAGAATGATTTCTGAAAGATCATGTGACACTGAAGTTTGAAGTAATGATGCTGAAAATTCAGCTTTGATCACAGCAATCAATTACATTTTAACATTCACACAAAACATCTCATAACCTTGCAATTAAGTTATATTTGATTAAATAAATAATCTTTTGTCTGAAATAATATGAACAGCAGCTATTCTAATCTTTCTCCTTTTGCTTTCCTGTTTATATCTCGGGATGTCCATCCCAAGGTTACTAGAGATTACACCAGTTCCAGTTTGGATCCAGCCTGGCGTGTGAAGACGCCAACACTCACAAAGACTTCAGATGATGGCAACTAGATGAACATACAAAGCTGCCAAATAATCCTTATATTGTAATCATTGCCCTAAAAGGTAAGTTTGCAGATTTTCAACCAGCTTTGTATTGTTACAGTGTTGGTAATATATGTAAATGAACAAGGTTTACCTGTTCTCTGAATTACTTGTATAGAGATTTCACCATTTGTGACCTGTGCTGGCAAAATGAGCAAATTTTCAAATACTTTTTCACTTTTCAAAATGATATATGAGTTGTTAGAATCGGACGAAAAATTACTGCGCTACACCCGTTTGAAGTCGATAAAGATAAAGCTGTCACGGCCCTGCTGGTGTGCCCTGGTTGGCCACCAGATGTCACTGTGTGTGTTAGCACATGGCTTATTGTTTGTTGTTTGTGCCATGTGCTTTCCTGTCTATTGTCTGACCCCACCCTCCCGAGGCGGCGGTGTCCGCTCACGTTCCTCCCGAGGCGGCGGTGTCCGCTCACAAGGCTTCCGAAGCGGCGGTTTCCGCACACGTTCCTCCCGAGGCGGCGGTGTCCGCTCACAAGGCTCCCGAAGCGGCGGTGTCCGCACACGTTCCTCCCGAGGCGGCGGTTTCCGCTCACGTTCCTCCCGAGGCGGCGGTGTCCACTCACAAGGCTTCCGAAGCGGCGGTTTCCGCACACGTTCCTCCCGAGGCGGGGGTGTCCGCTCACAAGGCTTCCGAAGCGGCGTTTTCCGCACACGTTCCTCCCGAGGCGGCGGTGTCCGCTCACAAGGCTTCAGCGGCGGTTTCCGCACGTTCCTCCCGAGCGGCGGTGTCCGCTCACAAGGCTCAGCGGCGGTGTCCGCTCACAAGGCTCCCGGCGCGGTGTCCGCTCACAAAGGCTCCAGCGGCGGTGTCCGCACACGTTCCTCCCGAGGCGGCGGTGTCCGCTCACAAGGCTCCCGAGGCGGCGGTGTCCGCTCACAAAACTCCAGGCGGCGGTGTCCACTCACAAGGCTTCCAGCGGCGGTGTCGCTCACGTTCCTCAGGCGGCGGTGTCCGCACATTCCTCCCGAGGCGGCGGTGTCCGCTCACACAAGGCTCCAGGCGGCGGTTTCCGCCACGTTCCTCCCGAGGCGGCGGTGCCCGCTCACGAGCCTCAGGCGGCGGTGCCGCTCACGTTCCTCCAGGCGGCGGTGCCCGCCACGCCTCCCGAGGCGGCGGTGTCCGCCACAAGGCTCCCGAGGCGGCGGTGTCCGCTCACGCCTCCCGAGGCGGCGGTGTCCGCTCACACAAGGCTCCCGGCGCGGTGTCCGCACGTTCCTCGGCGGCGGTGCCCGCTCACGAGCCTCCCGAGGCGGCGGTGCCCGCTCACGAGCCTCCCGAGGCGGCGGTGTCCGCACACAAGGCTCCAGGCGGCGGTGTCCGCACACAAGGCTCCAGGCGGCGGTGTCCGCACACAAGGCTCCAGCGGCGGTGCCCGCCACGTTCCTCCCGAGGCGGGGTGTCCGCTCACAAGGCTCCCAAGCGGCGGTGTCCGCACACATTCCTCCCGAGGCGGCGGTGTCCGCACACATTCCTCCCGAAGCGGCGGTGTCCGCACACAAGGCTCCCGAGGCGGCGGTGCCCGCTCACGTTCCTCCCGAGGCGGCGGTGCCCGCTCACAAGGTTCCCGAAACGGCGGTGGCCGCTCACGATTTTCCCGAAGCGGCGGTGTCCGCACACAAGGCTCCCAAAACGGCAGAGCCTGTCATTGCCCGTTCCCAGGTGGCAAATCCACACACACCGCTGTGGTGGCCGCGGGCTCTGCCCTGGGTCCCCATCCTGCCGGCGCTGCCTCAGTCCCCAGGTCCCCCTCTGCCGCTACATGGGCCTGGCCCACCATCTCTCCCCCTGATCCGCCTCCGGCCCACCGCTCTCCTAGACATATTTTTTTTTTCCTCTTCTCAGTTTTAGTGTGTGGAGCGTCTAGAATCCGCTCCTTAAAGGGGGGGTTGTGTCACGGCCCTGCTGGTGTGCCCTGGTTGGCCACCAGATGTCACTGTGTGTGTTAGCACATGGCTTATTGTTTGTTGTTTGTGCCATGTGCTTTCCTGTCTATTGTCTGACCCCACCCTCCTTGTTATCTCATTATTGTTTCAGTTACTTCACCTGTGTCCTCCTCGTTTGGCTCCCCATATAGTCTCCTGGTGTCTGCAGTCCTGTGCTGTTTCGTTGTTAATGTTGGATGTTTGGTATCGTGTGTGGGTTTGTCTATGTGTGCTGTAGCTCTCTGCCTGCCTGCCTGTTTTCCCCTTGGGGTGGTTTTGGTCATCTTTTGTTTCTTTTTAACCTCTTCCACTCTAAGGCATATTTTGGAATTCCGCCTGAATTTAACACACCCAAGTTTAAATGTTCACCCTAGACACATACAGTGTAGGAAATTTAAATAGCTAGTGTCATTGTACAGGAAACCCTTCAAATTTACTAAATCAGATTGCAAAACGTCATAAATAGCATTGTATGCTTTTAAAATATTATGATAAACATAAAAAAAATAGGCCTTTTTGTTTATTTTATTTTTTAAATCCTGTCTTTGAAAATCTGTGATTCAGGTTCTGTTTGCTCTGGGGACCTGCTGATTATATTGTTTGACTACACTATGTGCCAGTATCCACCAGAAAAAAAGATTTTTTCTCTATCACATTCTGAACAAGAGTTATTCAAATATAACCAAAGGGAGGCAAAGTGTCATTTGTAGTGCATGTGTCCTTTGGATCCAGCGTCACTTTCTCTTTCAAGCTCTTCTAATATTGCTTTGACGCAAGAGAACACCTTTTTAGCTGCTTTTCCCTCTCCAGATGCCATTTTTTAATCAAAACGCTCGAAAAATACAAATATATCTACAAATTTTCTGTCAGTCGTCTCCGTCACTTGTCACTATCTACTCGCCTATCATCAACAACAAACCGGTCGTGATCCCGCCCACCTACTCCACTGATTCGTTCATGGATTCATTGGCTGATTCAGCATGTGATTGGACTACTAGATAAATGATTGACATGTTATTGGAGAGCGGACAACCTCAGCTTTGAACACGTGCCTGATTATGTATATAATCGTCATGATTAGAGGACCCTTGCACGCTTTGATGATGGTGTGTAGATCGCGTGTAGATCGCGTGTTTCTCGCGTCGAGCGCATTTTGTGTTCTGGACATCCGCGACATAACAGTGGATTATTTACCAAGAGGAGCTCACAGAAAAGTACAAATGGGCTCATTTGAAAGAAAACATCCTAGGGTAAAGATGATATAGTGTTTGTGGCTGATTTTAGCTTAGAGCACCTGTAATCGAAGCAGAAATGAGACGTTTGTCTTTGTTTTTTCACAGAAATCATATTTTACTGCCCGATTCTTATGGAGATAATGTGAATTATGATGTTAAAACAATAAAACAAACGACACAGTCACATTTCTGAGAATGAGAGCTTTCTTTTGATGTATGATTTTTCTGTTTTGTGAGGTACATAAAATATATATATTCATATTTACGTTTCTGCATCGCCATTTTGGGGGAGGAGCTATTTTGTGACGATTGTTTTTTAAAGCTTTATATTCATTATTTGTGTTCCATATACACAAATATCATTATATTCTGTGTAAAGATGAGGTTTTAAGATTTTAAATGATACTATATATGGGGTGATAGTATCTCCAGAAACATAAAAAAAATAGGTTTAAATATAATGACGTAGCTCTTTTGCCCGCCCACGGGCAATTAGAGTGGAAGAGGTTAATAAAAGACCCACTTTTCTCCTGCACTTGAGTCCTCGCCTCATCTCTCGACCGATCCCTGACAGAACGAAACAGCCAAATGAGGACTCAGCGGAGAATGGGCTCACACCATCCACCAGCCTCTAACGTCAGCAGCCCCCTCTACCAACGCATCCTCCAGTTCCAGGCCCTGAGCTCCCTCCGTCAGCAGGGCACTGATGTGAGGAAGTTTGCCCTGAGGTTCTGTGGTGCAGCAGAGGGTTTGGGGTACAATGATGCGGCCCTCAAGGACCTTTTCAATAGTGCCCTTGAGGAGCCCCTCAAATGGTGGAGGATGAGGGGGCTGGACCACCTGACGTTTGGGGAATTTGTGGAGTTCCTGGCACGTTCCCCAGCTAGGGTAGCTGGAGTGCCTCAGGCAGTGCTCGCCGAAGCTGCAGCACCTCCAGTGGTGGCCGACAAAGCTGCAGAAGCTGCAGGGCCCCAGTGGCAATCAAAGGGTGTCAGAGGCCTCGTCTGCCGCACCCAATACCTCCAGCCCGCTTCCAGGCGTCCCGGGCTGATACTGGCGTGCAGGAACCCCACTGATGTCAATGCGGCGGCGTGGTCTGCTCGCGCTCAGGCGGCGGTTTCCGCACACGTTCCTCGGCGGCGGTGTCCGCTCACGTTCCTCAGCGGCGGTGTCCGCACACATTCCTCCAGGCGGCGGTGTCCGCACACATTCCTCAGCGGCGGTGTCCGCACACAAAGGCTCCAGCGGCGGTTTCCGCTCAGAGTTCCTCAGCGGCGGCGTCCGCACACAAAACTCAGGCGGCGGTGCCCGCTCACGTTCCTCAGGCGGCGGTGCCCGCTCACGTTCCTCAGCGGCGGTGCCGCTCACGTTCCTCAGGCGGCGGTTTACGCTCACGTTCCTCGAGGCGGTGGTGTCCGCTCACAAGGCTCCCGGCGGCGGTGTCCGCACACGTTCCTCAGCGGCGGTGTCCGCTCACAAAACTCAGCGGCGGTGTCCGCACGTTCCTCAGCGGCGGTTTCCGCTCACGTTCCTCAGCGGCGGTGTCCGCTCACAAAACTTCAGCGGCGGTTTCCGCACGTTCCTCAGCGGCGGTGTCCGCTCACAAAAGGCTCCCAGCGGCGGTGTCCGCACGTTCCTCGAGGTGGCGGTGTCCGCTCACAAGGCTCCAGCGGCGGTGTCCGCTCACAAAACTCAGCGGCGGTGTCCGCACACAAAGGCTCCCAGCGGCGGTGTCCGCTCACGTTCCTCCAGCGGCGGTGTCCGCACACATTCCTCCAGGCGGCGGTGTCCGCACACAAAACTCCAGCGGCGGTTTCGCTCACGTTCCTCAGCGGCGGTGTCCGCACACAAAACTCCAGCGGCGGTTTCCGCTCAGGTTCCTCAGCGGCGGCGTCCGCACACAAAACTCCAGCGGCGGTGCCGCTCACGTTCCTCAGCGGCGGTGCCCGCTCACGTTCCTCAGGCGGCGGTGCCCGCTCACGTTCCTCAGCGGCAGTTTACGCTCACGTTCCTCGAGGCGGTGGTGTCCGCTCACAAAGGCTCCCAGCGGCGGTGTCCGCACACATTCCTCAGCGGCGGTGTCCGCTCACAAAAGGCTCCCAGCGGCGGTGTCCGCACACGTTCCTCCAGCGGCGGTTTCCGCTCACGTTCCTCCAGCGGCGGTGTCCGCTCACAAAACTTCAGCGGCGGTTTCCGCACCACGTTCCTCCAGCGGCGGTGTCCGCTCACAAAACTCAGCGGCGGTGTCCGCACGTTCCTCCAGTGGCGGTGTCCGCTCACAAAACTCCAGCGGCGGTGTCCGCTCACAAAACTCCAGCGGCGGTGTCCGCACAAAACTCCAGCGGCGGTGTCCGCTCACGTTCCTCAGCGGCGGTGTCCGCACATTCCTCAGCGGCGGTGTCCGCACACAAAACTCCAGCGGCGGTTTCGCTCACGTTCCTCCAGCGGCGGCGTCCGCACACAAAACTCCAGCGGCGGTGCCGCTCACGTTCCTCCCGAGGCGGTGTCCGCACGTTCCTCAGGCGGTGTCCGCTCACAAAACTCCAGCGGCGGTGTCCGCACACGTTCCTCCCGAGGCGGCGGTTTCCGCTCACGTTCCTCAGCGGCGGTGTCCGCTCACAAGGCTTCAGCGGCGGTTTCGCACACGTTCCTCGAGGCGGTGTCCGCTCACAGGCTCCAGCGGCGGTGTCCGCACGTTCCTCCCGAGGTGGCGGTGTCCGCTCACAAGGCTCCAGGCGGCGGTGTCCGCTCACAGGCTCAGCGGCGGTGTCCGCACACAAGGCTCCAGCGGCGGTGTCGCTCACGTTCCTCCAGGCGGCGGTGTCCGCACACATTCCTCAGCGGTGTCCGCACAAAAGGCTCCCGAGCGGCGGTTTCGCTCACGTTCCTCAGGCGGCGGTGTCCGCACAAAAGGCTCCAGCGGCGGTTTCCGCTCAGGTTCCTCAGCGGCGGCGTCCGCACACAAAACTCCAGCGGCGGTGCCGCTCACGTTCCTCAGGCGGCGGTGCCCGCTCACGTTCCTCCAGGCGGCGGTGCCCGCTCACGTTCCTCAGCGGCAGTTTACGCTCACGTTCCTCAGGCGGTGGTGTCCGCTCACAAGGCTCAAGCGGCGGTGTCCGCACACGTTCCTCAGGCGGCGGTGTCCGCTCACAAGGCTCCCAGCGGCGGTGTCCGCACACGTTCCTCGAGGCGGCGGTTTCGCTCACGTTCCTCGAGGCGGCGGTGTCCGCTCACAAGGCTTCAGCGGCGGTTTCCGCACACGTTCCTCGGCGGCGGTGTCCGCTCACAAGGCTCAGCGGCGGTGTCCGCACGTTCCTCCAGTGGCGGTGTCCGCTCACAAGGCTCCCGAGGCGGTGTCCGCTCACAAAACTCCAGGCGGCGGTGTCCGCACACAAGGCTCCAGCGGCGGTGTCGCTCACGTTCCTCAGGCGGCGGTGTCCGCACATTCCTCAGCGGCGGTGTCCGCACACAAGGCTCCAGCGGCGGTTTCCGCTCACGTTCCTCCAGCGGCGGCGTCCGCACAAAACTCCAGGCGGCGGTGCCGCTCCACGTTCCTCCCGGCGGCGGTGCCCGCTCACGTTCCTCAGCGGCGGTGCCGCTCACGTTCCTCCCGAGGCGGTGGTGTCCGCTCACAGGCTCCCAGCGGCGGTGTCCGCACGTTCCTCAGGCGGCGGTGTCCGCTCACAAAAGGCTCCAGCGGCGGTGTCCGCACACGTTCCTCCAGCGGCGGTGTCCGCTCACAAAACTCCAGCGGCGGTTTCCGCACCACGTTCCTCAGCGGCGGTGTCCGCTCACAAAAGGCTCAGCGGCGGTGTCCGCTCACAAGGCTCCCAGCGCGGTGGTCGCTCACGATTTTCAGCGGCGGTGTCCGCACATTCCTCAGCGGCGGTGTCCGCACACAAGGCTCAGGCGGCGGTGCCCGCTCACGTTCCTCCGGCGGTGCCCGCTCACAAGGTTCCCAGCGGCGGTGTCCGCTCACGTTCCTCCGGCGGTGTCCGCACACAAGGCTCCCAAAAGCGGCAGAGCCTGTCATTGCCCGTTCCCAGGTGGCAAATCCACACACACCGCTGTGGTGGCGGGCTCTGCCCTGGGTCCCCATCCTGCGGCGCTGCCTCAGTCCCCAGGTCCCCTCTGCCGCTACATGGGCCTGGCCCACCATCTCTCCCCTGATCCGCCTCCGGCCCACCGCTCTCCTAGACATATTTTTTTCCTCTTCTCAGTTTTAGTGTGTGGAGCGTCTAGAATCCGCTCCTTAAAGGGGGGGTTGTGTCACGGCCCTGCTGGTGTGCCCTGGTTGGCCACCAGATGTCACTGTGTGTGTTAGCACATGGCTTATTGTTTGTTGTTTGTGCCATGTGCTTTCCTGTCTATTGTCTGACCCCACCCTCCTTGTTATCTCATTATTGTTTCAGTTACTTCACCTGTGTCCTCCTCGTTTGGCTCCCCATATAGTCTCCTGGTGTCTGCAGTCCTGTGCTGTTTCGTTGTTAATGTTGGATGTTTGGTATCGTGTGTGGGTTTGTCTATGTGTGCTGTAGCTCTCTGCCTGCCTGCCTGTTTTCCCCCTTGGGGTGGTTTTTGGTCATCTTTTGTTTCTTTTTTTAACCTCTTCCACTCTAAGGCATATTTTGGAATTCCGCCTGAATTTAACACACCCAAGTTTAAATGTTCACCCTAGACACATACAGTGTAGGAAATTTAAATAGCTAGTGTCATTGTACAGGAAACCCTTCAAATTTACTAAATCAGATTGCAAAACGTCATAAATAGCATTGTATGCTTTTAAAATATTATGATAAACATAAAAAAAATAGGCCTTTTTGTTTATTTTATTTTTTAAATCCTGTCTTTGAAAATCTGTGATTCAGGTTCTGTTTGCTCTGGGGACCTGCTGATTATATTGTTTGACTACACTATGTGCCAGTATCCACCAGAAAAAAGATTTTTCTCTATCACATTCTGAACAAGAGTTATTCAAATATAACCAAAGGAGGCAAAGTGTCATTTGTAGTGCATGTGTCCTTTGGATCCAGCGTCACTTTCTCTTTCAAGCTCTTCTAATATTGCTTTGACGCAAGAGAACACCTTTTAGCTGCTTTTCCCTCTCCAGATGCCATTTTTAATCAAAACGCTCGAAAAATACAAATATATCTACAAATTTTCTGTCAGTCGTCTCCGTCACTTGTCACTATCTACTAGCCTATCATCAACAACAAACCGGTCGTGATCCGCCCACCTACTCCACTGATTCGTTCATGGATTCATTGGCTGATTCAGCATGTGATTGGACTACTAGATAAATGATTGACATGTTATTGGAGAGCGGACAACCTCAGCTTTGAACACGTGCCTGATTATGTATATAATCGTCATGATTAGAGGACCCTTGCGCTTTGATGATGGTGTGTAGATCGCGTGTAGATCGCGTGTTTCTCGCGTCGGCGCATTTTGTGTTCTGGACATCCGCGACATAACAGTGGATTATTTACCAAGAGGAGCTCACAGAAAAGTACAAATGGGCTCATTTGAAAGAAAACATCCTAGGGTAAAGATGATATAGTGTTTGTGGCTGATTTTAGCTTAGAGCACCTGTAATCGAAGCAGAAATGAGACGTTTGTCTTTGTTTTTCACAGAAATCATATTTTACTGCCCGATTCTTATGGAGATAATGTGAATTATGATGTTAAAACAATAAAACAAACGACACAGTCACATTCTGAGAATGAGAGCTTTCTTTTGATGTATGATTTTTCTGTTTTGTGAGGTACATAAAATATATATATTCATATTTACGTTTCTGCATCGCCATTTTGGGGGAGGAGCTATTTTGTGACGATTGTTTTTTAAAGCTTTATATTCATTATTTGTGTTCCATATACACAAATATCATTATATTCTGTGTAAAGATGAGGTTTTAAGATTTTAAATGATACTATATATGGGGTGATAGTATCTCCAGAAACATAAAAAAATAGGTTTAAATATAATGGCGTAGCTCTTTTGCCCGCCCACGGGCAATTAGAGTGGAAGAGGTTAATAAAGACCCACTTTTCTCCTGCACTTGAGTCCTCGCCTCATCTCGACCGATCCTGACAGAACGAAACAGCCAAATGAGGACTCAGCGGAGAATGGGCTCACACCATCCACCAGCCTCTAACGTCAGCAGCCCCTCTACCAACGCATCCTCCAGTTCCAGGCCCTGAGCTCCCTCCGTCAGCAGGGCACTGATGTGAGAAGTTTGCCCTGAGGTTCTGTGGTGCAGCAGAGGGTTTGGGGTACAATGATGCGGCCCTCAAGGACCTTTTCAATAGTGCCCTTGAGGAGCCCCTCAAATGGTGGAGGATGAGGGGCTGGACCACCTGGCGTTTGGGGAATTTGTGGAGTTCCTGGCACGTTCCCCAGCTAGGGTAGCTGGAGTGCCTCAGGCAGTGCTCGAGCTGCAGCACCTCCAGTGGTGGCCGACAAAGCTGCAGAAGCTGCAGGGCCCCAGTGGCAATCAAAGGGTGTCAGAGGCCTCGTCTGCCGCACCCAATACCTCCAGCCCGCTTCCAGGCGTCCCGGGCTGATCTGGCGTGCAGGAACCCCACTGATGTCAATGCGGCGTGGTCTGCTCGCGCTCCCGAGGCGGCGGTTTCCGCACGTTCCTCCCGAGGCGGCGGTTTACGCTCACGTTCCTCAGGCGGCGGTGTCCGCACACATTCCTCAGCGGCGGTGTCCGCACATTCCTCAGCGGCGGTGTCCGCACAAAACTCCAGCGGCGGTTTCGCTCAGGTTCCTCCAGCGGCGGCGTCCGCACACAAGGCTCCCGAGGCGGCGGTGCCCGCTCACGTTCCTCAGCGGCGGTGCCGCTCACGTTCCTCCAGGCGGTGCCCGCTCACGTTCCTCAGCGGCAGTTTACGCTCACGTTCCTCCAGGCGGTGGTGTCCGCTCACAAAAGGCTCCCGAGGCGGCGGTGTCCGCACCACGTTCCTCCAGCGGCGGTGTCCGCTCACAAAAGGCTCCCAGCGGCGGTGTCCGCACCACGTTCCTCAGCGGCGGTTTCGCTCACGTTCCTCCAGCGGCGGTGTCCGCTCACAAAACTCCCAGCGGCGGTTTCCGCACACGTTCCTCAGCGGCGGTGTCCGCTCACAAAACTCCCAGCGGCGGTGTCCGCACCACGTTCCTCCAGTGGCGGTGTCCGCTCACAAAACTCCCAGCGGCGGTGTCCGCTCACAAAACTCCAGGCGGCGGTGTCCGCACAAAACTCCCAGCGGCGGTGTCGCTCACGTTCCTCCAGCGGCGGTGTCCGCACACATTCCTCCAGCGGCGGTGTCCACACAAGGCTCAGCGGCGGTTTCCGCTCACGTTCCTCCAGCGGCGGCGTCCGCACAAAACTCCAGGCGGCGGTGCCGCTCACGTTCCTCCAGCGGCGGTGCCGCTCACGTTCCTCAGCGGCGGTGCCGCTCACGTTCCTCCAGCGGTGGTGTCCGCTCACAAAACTCCAGCGGCGGTGTCCGCACACGTTCCTCAGCGGCGGTGTCCGCTCACAAAACTCAGCGGCGGTGTCCGCACACGTTCCTCAGCGGCGGTGTCCGCTCACAAAACTTCAGCGGCGGTTTCCGCACACGTTCCTCAGGCGGCGGTGTCCGCTCACAAAACTCCCAGCGGCGGTGTCCGCTCACAAAACTCCAGCGGCGGTGTCCGCACACGTTCCTCCAGTGGCGGTGTCCGCTCACAAAACTCCCAGCGGCGGTGTCCGCTCACAAAACTCCAGCGGCGGTGTCCGCTCACAAGGCTCCCGAGGCGGTGCCCGCTCACGAGCCTCCCGAGGCGGCGGTGCCCGCTCACGAGCCTCCCGGCGGCGGTGTCCGCACACAAGGCTCCCGGCGGCGGTGTCCGCTCACAAGGCTCCCGAGGCGGCGGTGTCCGCACACAAGGCTCCAGCGGCGGTGCCCGCTCACGTTCCTCCAGCGGTGTCCGCTCACAAGGCTCCCAAGCGGCGGTGTCCGCTCACGTTCCTCCAGCGGCGGTGTCCGCACATTCCTCAGCGGCGGTGTCCGCACACAAAACTCCCAAGCGGCGGTGTCCGCTCACGTTCCTCGAGGCGGCGGTGCCCGCTCACAAGGTTCAGCAGCGGTGGCAGCTCACGATTTTCGAGCGGCGGTGTCCGCACACAAGGCTCCCAAAGCGGCAGAGCCTGTCATTGCCCGTTCCCAGGTGGCAAATCCACACACACCGCTGTGGTGGCCGCGGGCTCTGCCCTGGGTCCCCATCCTGCCGGCGCTGCCTCAGTCCCCAGGTCCCCCTCTGCCGCTACATGGGCCTGGCCCACCATCTCTCCCCCTGATCCGCCTCCGGCCCACCGCTCTCCTAGACATATTTTTTCCTCTTCTCAGTTTTAGTGTGTGGGCGTCTAGAATCCGCTCCTTAAAGGGGTTGTGTCACGGCCCTGCTGGTGTGCCCTGGTTGGCCACCAGATGTCACTGTGTGTGTTAGCACATGGCTTATTCCTCCCGAGGCGGCGGTGCCCGCTCACGTTCCTCCCGAGGCGGCGGTGCCCGCTCACGTTCCTCCCGAGGCGGCGGTGCCCGCACACAAGGCTCCCGAGGCGGCGGTTTCCGCTCACGTTCCTCCCGAGGCAGCGGCGTCCGCACACAAGGCTCCCGAGGCGGCGGTGCCCGCTCACGTTCCTCCCGAGGCGGTGCCCGCTCACGTTCCTCCAGCGGTGTCCGCTCACAAGGCTCCCAGCGGCGGTTTCCGCTCACGTTCCTCCAGCGGCGGTGTCCGCACAAAACTCCAGCGGCGGTGTCCGCTCACAAAACTCCAGCGGCGGTGTCCGCACACAAAACTCCCAGCGGCGGTGTCGCTCACGTTCCTCAGCGGCGGTGTCCACAAAAGGCTCCCGAAGCGGCGGTGTCGCTCACGTTCCTCAGCGGCGGTGTCCGCTCACAAAACTCCAGCGGCGGTGTCCGCTCACAAAACTCCAGCGGCGGTGTCCGCTCACAAAACTCCAGCGGCGGTGTCCGCACACAAGGCTCCCAGCGGCGGTGTCGCTCCACGTTCCTCAGCGGCGGTGTCCACACAAGGCTCCCAGCGGCGGTGTCCGCTCACAAAACTCCAGCGGCGGTTTCCGCACACGTTCCTCAGCGGCGGTGTCCGCTCACAAGGCTTCGAGCGGCGTTTTCCGCACACGTTCCTCCAGCGGCGGTGTCGCTCACAAAACTCCCGAGGCGGCGGTGTCCGCTCACGTGCCATGTGCTTTCCTGTCTATTGTCTGACCCCACCCTCCTTGTTATCTCATTATTGTTTCAGTTACTTCACCTGTGTCCTCCTCGTTTGGCTCCCCATATAGTCTCCTGGTGTCTGCAGTCCTGTGCTGTTTCGTTGTTAATGTTGGATGTTTGGTATCGTGTGTGGGTTTGTCTATGTGTGCTGTAGCTCTCTGCCTGCCTGCCTGCCTGTTTTCCCCCTCGGGGTGGTTTTTGGTCATCTTTTGTTTCTTTTTTTAATAAAAGACCCACTTTTCTCCTGCACTTGAGTCCTCGCCTCATCTCTCGACCGATCCCTGACAAAAGCATTTTGAGAAAAACTGATTTAAAGTTTTCTGAAGGTTCCAAAGCAAAATCACCAACATTAATTATTTCCTCCCAATTATTTTCTTAATAATCATTACTAGATTAATAATCACAAAATAGCTATTTTTTTATTTTATCTTTGTTGTTATTAATATGAATCAATGCAAAAAAATAAAAGATATATATACACACACACACAGGAAAGAAACAAGTAATGTATTACTTTTTTCATTTTACATCTAAACAAAAGCATTCAAGTAAGTGAAACAAATAATCAAATGTAAAAATCACTTTAGTGTGTTTATTATGAATGAATTGATTACAAAAGCAGTTCAGTCAAGAGCAGCGAATGATTCCCTCTTTTCTTTTATTATTAGATTAGCATTGAGACAGACGGCCTGTATATTAGACCTACTGTACTGAACGGATATAATGTCACACATCTGATGTTTTTACCCAACATTTCCCCAAACGTTCACTTAAGACATACAGATTATTTTTGCATGAATACTTAAATACTGTAATTCCGTGTATGTGTGTATATTTATCGGGATCACACGCCATCAGAAGCGCCGTTAAGCTTCAGATGACAGTCAGCACGAGATGCGAGCGGAGAAAAGGTACTCCTTTCAGAAAACATGTAAATAAAGATATATTTAGATGTTTAAATACTATTTAGAGCATTGGGATCGCTAGAAGAGGGCTTAATGAACTAATTTTTGTGAAAAACTCAAATTCGACCAAAATCAACATCTTTCACTTCTTTTGCCTGTAACTCGAAATTAGCTCGTGTGCATTCCGACTCATTTTGCCAGCACAGGTCACATTTATTAGTAAGCAAAACTCTGCCAAATAATGCAAAATGTTAGGAGGTGATTGTATGTCTCATTTCTTTTTCCTGTGTACTATAACTTCTGAACAGGAACTAATACTTCTTTGACTTGTTTGAGAAGATTTAGATGGAGGGTTTAGCTGTGTTTCTCCCTTTTCTCTATTCTATTCTATTCATTTTTTATATACTAATTATTAATCAGTTTAGAAATCTTTTTACCACGTTTACTAAGGAGCACTTTGGGACTGAGTATGTATTTATGATGCAAATGTAAATGCCTGTAAACTAACCTAAAAAGCTGTTACATGCCTTTCTCATAAGGTCCCGCCTGTTAGCAATGCTAATATTATTTAGCGAATGACTTCATTAAATTATCCACTATGAAAAAACTGTTTTATCAATGTACTTTTAGGGAGGAACTTGTCAACAAATCTACCTCACAGCGCATCAATGACAGCAGTTTGGCAATTACAGACGGGCGTGTTGGATCAGGGTTAGATCTGAATTCTGCAGGTGGGTAGATCTCCAGGAACAGGATTGGGCAGTCCTATTATATTGGTTATGCATGATGGATTTTGAACTGTACTGTTTTTATTGCAGGTTTTCTGGATTCCCAGTTGAAGACATCAGTACATCAGATGTTGCCCTGGACAGCTGTATCTACAGTACACCACACTGACCTCTGCTTTTGCATAGATGGCTGACTACTACCATAGTATTATTGGTATTATGTTCTAAGGCAGGGGTACTCAAGTTCAGAGGCCAAGCGGGCCGCATTTAAACTACATATTGCTATAATATAAAGCACAAATTACAATTTGCATCATCAGACTTTATTTAAGACAATATTTGCAGATTTACTGATTTAGAAATACAGTTTATTACTTATCTAAGTCTTGCTTGTCCTTGTCCTATTTAAAATAAGACTGAGCATGAAATAAATATTAGATATATATATATATATATATATATATATATATATATAATTATTATTTTTATTTTTTAAAGAGTAAAAATCTGGAACTAAAAATTGGATTAAAAGTTTGTTTTGCTATATTGAACAGAGTAGCCTATTGAACAAACTCAAAATGCTAAAACTAAAAACATTCTTGAGCAAACATAGTTCACAAAGTACTTTAGGAAGAAGTAGTATTATTTTTCATATTTATATTTTTAAAATAGATATCACTATTCTCCCACCATGATTCTGAAAAATGTAATTTACTAGAGTTTCTAGAAAAAAAAATTACTGCTGTCTATGTATAGAATACAATATTCAACCAACTGATAAAGTGAAACAAATGATTCATAACTCATAACTTCATGACTTGCTCATGAAGACTTCACTTGTTTCATTCCTGAATGAATCAATGTTTTTTGAACGAATCTCAGTTTAAGTCACTTGTCTCCACCTGCTGGCGTTATGTTGTAATTGATACAATCTTTATTAGAATAAATAACCTTTTTGAAAGTGAAGATGCTTCAATTTTGATCGCTTCTGTATAACGATACAAAAGACTTTGTAAAGATGTTTCACATAAGTAAACTGCTCTCTTTGGATCAGCGCGAACGCAGATTTGAACGTTACATTGTGATTTAAGGCTTTAATAGACATATGAATCCTGTCATTTATGA
This sequence comes from Onychostoma macrolepis, assembly GCF_012432095.1. NCBI lineage: Eukaryota > Metazoa > Chordata > Actinopteri > Cypriniformes > Cyprinidae > Onychostoma > Onychostoma macrolepis. The sequence continues at coordinate 18,858,203 of NC_081170.1, read as the reverse complement.
ACAAGATTGCGTGGGTGATTGAATCTGTTCGCGATCTGACTATTTATTTAAATATCCAACAGTATACGACAATAAACATACGACGCGATATGGTTTAACTGTGTTCTTCCAGCCATCTTTGGTATTTTCATAATATTTATAATCCTTCATTGCACAGAATTTGTGCTGTGAGACAGACTTTCACGTGCGCTTTGTGTTTGTTTGTCCTGAAGCTCGATTGCGGCTGCGGTTAAATGCACTTGCATTTTCGAATATTTTTATACGAAATTGATGTACACACAGTCAGTTATGTTTTCAGAGCAGAACAAAACATCTGCTATATCGAAATAGATCTGTGCATTAACTAGCAGTCATTAGAGTATTAGTAGTATGTCTGCTAAATATATGCTAACACTTTCTTTTGATGATTCCCCAACAGACAAACTGACTATAAGTAACTTTGCAAGTACGTCAACATTCTACCGACCCTAACCTTAACCTAAGCCTACTAATACTCTAATGAGAGTTAGTTGACATGTAGTTGCAAAGTTGCTTATAGTCAATAGACTAAGGGGACCATCAAAATAAAATGTAACCTAATAAATAAACACTGCATTTTTTTTCAGTTGAAATTATTAATTAGCTCACATTAAAATTAATATTAGCCTCACAGGGAACACTCAAATAACACTCCACACCTAACCACTTACAAGATGTACTGTAGTAAGATACTATGTAGATCTTAAATAATGTCAAGATATATAGTCCATTATAAATGAAGTAGATTTAATATGGTGTTCATTGTGTTATAAATAATCATTAATCTTAAAAGTTATAACCACAAATGCATATGCATTATAATGTATTGTAATTGTTATTATGATTATTTATAAGACGATATAACATATTATAAGGTTTTTTATAATGCATTATGCATTCATTATAATGCCTTAAGAATATCCTTATAATGTATTATAAATATGGGTTTCAAAGAAAGTGTTACCGTAATTTTTTTTTTTAAAGTAGCCTGCTTATATAATAATAAAAAAATAAAATAAAGTACATTTTGAACAAAATAAAATTGATATGAAAATGTAGCCGTGTGCAGTAATATTGAAAACTGAGAATGTGACGCATCGTGATATTAAGTTGATAATGATAATCGTAATTGAATTGAATCATGAAACCAGTGAAGATTCACACCCTTATTTTTAAGATGGCAGTACTGACACACAGAGATTCCAACTATAAACAAAAAGCATAGAAACTGCAATTTTGGTTAAGATGTAAAGTTGTAAAGATTAATTGGGGAAAAAATGTAGATCAAGAATCGTTTTGGAATCGGATCGTGACTCCCAGAATCGGATCGGATCGTGAAGCGCCTGAAGATTCCCACCCCTACCGTATAGAATATATCATCTTCCTCGTTCTGTGACAAAAACCGCACATCAGCTCACAAAATGAAGTTATTTCAAACACTCGACTGATGTTGTGGAGTAAAATCATGTTGTCCTCTTTTGTTGGACAACGCTTCTGTTTTAAGTTGTTTGGGGTGTGCCGTGCGTGGTTAGTTACAGCGCTTAGAGATCGAGCAGCTTTTACTACTGTGATTGTATAGGTTACATTTAATTTATAAAAAAATCAAACTGCCTAATATTTTGAGCGCAACCTGTAATAAAAATACATTAATCTTCAGCATGACGCAGGCCACAAAATTAATGCGGACGGGCCACCTGTTGAGTACCCCTGTCTAAGGTATTATTATAGCAAAACTGAGCACCTGTGACAGTGGAATGTGTAGGTGTAAAGAATAGTCACACGTGCGTATTACAGGTAGTAAATTTACAGTCACAGAGAAAAGTGTTTTTTTGTTGTTGTTTTTTTTAGGAGTTCCAAATGTTTTTTTTACTCTTTCTCTCTAACAAACACAACACAACAGTTACATCATTTCAAATTCTGAGATTCAAATCATATTCTACAAATCACAAATTAAGAAACTTATGTGAATGTGGGGCAAAACACATTCACACACCCGAATCAAAAATGTGAAGTCATGAACAAATTTTGCACATTTGCATATATACAGTCATAGTCAGAACTATTGGCACCCTTGGTAAATATAAACAAAAGTCTATAAAAATAAATCTGCATTGTCAATCCTTTTTAATAAAAGATCAAAAAGTGGGTGGGGGGAAGCTCATATTTTTTCTCTAATACACATTGGCCGCAGTTAATGACACCCTTTTATTCAGTACTTTTTGCAATCTCCTTTTGCCACAATAACAGCTCTGAGTCTCTCCTATAATGCCTGATGAGTTTGGAGCTCACCTGACAAGAGATCTTTGGAGTCTTTGGCCACTCAAACCATCCTCCTCACCTTGCATATAGACACACATCCTCTTCGAGGCAGATCTGTGGCATTTTAAACAGTACATATTTATTTTTACAGCCTTTTTCGATCATATTAACTAAGGGTGCCAATAATTCTGACCACAACTGTAAAGTAGAACTTTTATGTGAGATCTCACATGACATATCAGAATGTGAGATTCCACTTGCACGCTTGATTAGAATTTGAAATTCGATCAAACTGAATAGAATTTAACTGAATAGAATAGGTAAGTGATAGCATTAATTGGTCAGGTGTTGATGAAAAAGATGCGTCTTTAGACGTTTTTTGAAAATGGCTGCTTGAATTGAGATGGGCAGGTCATTGCAACATGAACTTATCTACAAATACCACAGTTAAATTCTGGAAAAATGAAATATAGCCCCGCATAAATCTGGTATAACAGCCTGTGAATTTCGTAATTTGTGATTTGTAGAATAGGATTTATGCACCTGCAGTGAAGATTTTGAGAAGGTTTTGTTGGTTTGAGAGAGAAAGAAACAAAATACAAGTTTGCAATTCCTAAAACATTTTCTTGATGACTTTACTGAAATATTCTCTACAAATACAAATTCCACGGTCGCAGGTGCTCAGTTTTGCTACAATAATTCTAGACACAATAGACATGTACTGTATGCAAATATAAAAAAGGGACATAAACAACTGAATATTCAGGGATGCAAACTTATCACCTTTAAGTGAAAATTGTAATTTTGAATCTAAAATAGATAATTTACGTGATTTGTGTAGATCCAGAGTTTTTAAAAGTGTGAGTAGTAAGTAGTAAAATTAGTATTGACTCATTTTAGACACCTGCTGAAATTGACTTCTTTCAAATGCTCCTGTGTGTATATTTGTGGTTTGGAATTAGTAAAATGTGCTTAGAAAAAAAAAGATATAATCCGAATATTAACTGGCTATCGACTATAATGCACGCTCTGTATAATCCATTCACAAGTGGAATAGTGACAACTGTATTTACCCAATTACAGGAATCAATCTGCTGAAATATTCTGCGAGTCACTTCTTAAACTGCTATGATTGAGATAATAGACTAATATACTAGCAAAAGCAAAATTTAGCAGCTTCAACATTTAGATAAAAACTTAAAGCACTTTTTTCACGTCGTTTTTTGGTTAAAATAGACCTATATGATGTGACAGAAATCGTCCACTAAATAGCAGATGGCATATTTTACATGTTATTTACATTAATGAAGATTAGAAATGTACATTTTACATAAAATGTTGTCATTTTATATGAAAATATACAAAATATAATATTTTTGATGCAAATAATTAAAAAAGTACCCCCCAAATGCTGCACAACTTTAAAGAAACTGTAATTATGGAGTGATATTACATGTATAAAAAGCAATTAAAAATTAACTTTGTGTATGACTGATATTACAATTGTGGGTTAGGTATAAAATAACATATTTTTTTATTTGTAACTTGACACTATTTAAATTTGCCTATAATTTACTTAATACCTCTTTGTGTGTATTTGATTGTAAATGTAAATGTTATATGGTTTGTGCTAATCATGTATTTGTAACTGTTTACAAGCTGTATTGTATAAATAATAAAGAAATTATGACTGAATGTGATGTGTTTAGTATATTATTAATAAACTAGATTAAAAAGTTCGTCGAGACAAACTTTAGGTTGGCTTGAGAAAGCCTAGCCTGAATGTTTAAAGCAGTTGTGAAAGCTTGAAGTTGTAAGAATTACAGAACCTCAGACACTTTGAACTTCTGAGATGGACAACACCAACACGGTGTATTAACATACAGACATCTGTCTCCACATCCCACTGAGAGAAAATGCAGGAAAACGCCTCTCTCACATATGCATCAGTGCATTTTCAACCCCTTCCTTCCCCTCACCCATCCTTCCCTTCACTCAACTCACTCAGAATGGTCAATAGTGGAATATAATGTTCTACATTAATGCAAGTGATATTAACAGTCATGTTTGGTATCATTTGAATTGTCTCAGGGCAACTGGTACAATGGTCTTATTCTTATAAGAAGTAAACTAAAAGGTAATACAGATCCTAAGAGTTTAGAGAGATTTTGCATACTGTCGAGGGCAGGTCAGTTTCAAGTGGTTTCCATGCAAAATTTCCACTCGTCAATGCAAATTCCAATCGTTAGCTCCTGTCTCCATCTCGGGGGATGTTGGTCTTGTTCTGGGGTACTTAAGGAAGTGTTGCAAAAGGATCGGGGCGATCTGTAGCCAGAAGCCCGTAGTGTGGTGTCTCTATACTTCACACTATGTATTTCTATAAAGTCAGGTATGCATCTTTTACTCGTAGATTTATCTTTGAGAATTCGATGTTTTGTATTGATATGATCTGATATCTCTGAATTGGCTATGTAATTGACATAATACATATTTACCTGACTGATAATAAATTGTTACATTTGATCTTATTCTGTTTTACTCTGTAATTATTGACTCTAGTAGAATATGTTGTATCCTTGTTAGAGACATGAGCACCTGAATGAACGAGTAAATATAAAGTAAAGAGTCACCAGAATAATCAAATATCAGAAGAATACTAATTAGAAATAGACAAACAACCAATTTGCATTTCAACCTAAATTCGATGTTATAATAAAATGGAGTCAGATTAGATATTAAAATGGAGTCAGATTAGATATTAAAATGGAGTCAGATTTGAAGTTAACCTAGACTGAACAATTTTGCGCGCTGAAAAGGCCGAACGCGCAGGAAACCTTCACCCACGATTGGATACCGTCCTTGGACCAAATTTGTGGACCTTACAGTGGTGACCAACCTCCGTGATCTCCCTACCTAGGCGAGTGACGTCTTTCCAGCGCGAATTTTGGTTTCATTCACACCGAGGATATGAGGCTTGAGCTCCTTCTTCCCTGTCTACAACTGCTGTGGTAAGTTCGTTCCTTTTATTTTTAGAAGAGTCAGGGAAAGCTTTTTGCATCTCACATATAGACATTTTAGAACGGGTCGACATACCCATTGTTAGACCGGAGACCGTAGAAATCCGGTGGGAAGAAAACTAGCTGGGAAACATGACTTTTCAGGGACAGTACAGCGCCAGTGTAGATCAGGAGATCATGGAAATTCAAGCCTTACAAATAAAAGACACCCTCCTTCGTTTAAACGATAAAGGATTAAACCTTAAGTGGAAAAACAACGAAATCATATCTTGGTTTTTGGCCGAAGGAGAAAAATTGGCATCTAAATCAAAATATAAAAAAACAACAGCTGCCATCGTCTACTTGCTTAGGAAAAACGACCTAGAAACATTAGCCGAAAATGAACGCATGATAGAGAGTATCAAAGAAATCGAGAAAGCACGTTCGGATGAATTACAAAAGCTTAGAGCACAGGTCGAGGCGTTTATATACGAAAGACAAGGTTGGGCAAGAAAAAGTGAAAACATGGCAAGAAAAATAGATGCGCTCCAAAAGAAACTCAAAGCCGGCAATAATTATATATCAGCCCTTGAAGACTGCTGTGATAATGCAGGCTTCCCGGTGGCTGCAGTAAAGAAAGCAGCACTGGATGAAACTTTTGATTCTGAGGAAAACAGTGATAGCGATGATGATGATGATGTTGCTGCGTTAGGGAGTCGGACACGGAGAGAAACTCGTAACCGAGCTCCCGTTCAGAGACATGAAGAACGAAATCAGCGAAGTCCGATCAAAGCAAGAGCAAAACCCAGCGAAAGACCACCCAAATCAATCAGAGTCGCTGTACTAAAAACCATGACTAACGCTAACGATGAAATAACCACAATTAGCCGTCCATTAACATGCGAAGAGTGTACAAAACACAAACAAATCGTGGGAATGATGCCCAAAAGAGGGCCATTCCAACCCTACTGGGAAACACTGATGTTACAGGCTACAGTGTTTAAACTAGAAACTAGAGATGTGTGGCAAATAGCACTCCTTACGATCCCTGAAGAACTAAGATCGAAACTAAGCCCAGAGATGAAATCCGGTGACATAATCAAACGAAATAATAATGAAACCGACGAAAGTATCTATGAACGATTAAAACAAGCATTGCTAGATATGAGGGGACCAACGACCGCGGATTGGAGCAGGATACTAGAAATTAAACAGGGAAGCAATGAACCGTTTGAAACATACGCTGAACGTCTGTGGGTGACATACAAAGAACATTCCGGTCTAGAAACTGCAAGCCGTGATCACGAACCGTTATTACAACTCATAAAGAACAATGCTGGCACTCCAGTCCAAAATGCATTGTCAAACGGAGTAGATCCGTCCGAAAACACGTTCAGAACGATAGTAGATTGGGGTTCGAGGATAGAAAACAGATGGAAATCAAAGGCCCTCAATATTGCATCTGCACAGGGGTTAACAGAAGAGAAAAGCACAAATTATTCTAACAGAAATGGGGCTGAAAAGCATGTCCACTTCTTGGAAGAGGTGACTAGCTGTGATGACTCTAGAACTCTTAGTTCTTGGAAAGCATGTGCCACTGCTCAAGATAGCGTGCCAGTTTCAGTTCTTAAGGTGATGCAGCACAATAATGGCACAGAGTCATGTACCAGAATGCATGGTGTAAGAGAAGCATTAGGAGTCATGAAAACCTCAAACTTCAGGAGAACACAGCAGACAACCCTATGGCAAAGACAGCAGGTTTTGTAGTTCCTGTCACAAAATAGGCCATACAGAAGAAAAATGTTGGGCACTGGGAAGGAGTAGACCTCCACCTTATTTTCTGAAACATAGGAAATCACTTTCTAAAGGCAAAGATCAATTGTTTACATGTAACAAGTCATCCTCAGGTAAAACTCTTAGTGAGTTAACTGCATTGCTCACACAAGGCTTCCAGATACTGACTTCACTTGCTAGTGGGTTAGCAGCTTAATAGCGATGAGTTTAATATGTAAATATCCCAATTTCAATGATCCTGTTTTATTTTCAAATTTGTAATTGTGCTAAACACAATGTGCACATATAACACACATCATAGATGTTTGTGCTACTACATGTACACATAGACTAGTTGAGTTTATTCTTTAAAAACACATGACTGCTTTACTGTAAGTGTGCGAAAAACACTTAGGTTTAAGGTTGTAGATGCTACATGCATACTAGACCGTGTGTCTTCTGTGAAATTGGAATAACTGTTATACTGGAATTACATAGCAATTTTAAGTTGCATGTGTGTCTATCTATGTTAAATTTGTTTGTCTCCTGAGTGGTACACTCTGCTATTTTCCATAGCTGCAGTTAAACCAGGTACAGGAGCATAGAATTGCTATATGGCCACAGAATGTTTTCACAATTGTCTTAACAATGAAAATGACCAGCAAGACCAAATGAAATAAATAGGCCTTGGAAACGTAAAAACAATGACTGTGCATTGCATCAGCTCTGAACCTGCTCAAACTCCTCAACACCTTTTTCATATTCAAATGAATTAACACGTGAATGCAATTTGTGACAACTTAGATCTTGTTGCAGATTGATATGCTACCCAGTGCCAAGAGGGAGGAGATGTGTCTTCATTTTAATAGTGTGGCACAAGCGATAGCAAACCAATTCATTCTTCGCTGGGTAACACCAACCAAAAAATTAATCTGATCAGAAGGACTGATTAGCATTAATATTCCACAGTTAAACACCAACTGATTTTCTAAATTTACTAGAAAAAATAATGAAAGGGAGGTGAAAAATACTCAAAATTAACTGGGTTCTCTCAGTATTTGTTTCTGTCTCAGGTTGACCACTGCAATTCCTTGAAAGTGAGATACCAGGAAAGCACCTGATTCCAGCTACATCAAACCAGGACAGCGGAATTGTCAGAATATAACCTGAAATTGCGAGAGATGGGTGCAACGACTCTTCAAGAGGCCATTCACACTTCACAATAGTACATTACCACACAAATCTCTACATGGCCTTCCGGATTAGCACCGGAACTAAATTTTGCAACACAGATTGTTAGAGATGATTTTTTTAATTTGTCAAAAAATAATAATAAATCCAGCATAGGTCTGAAAAAAATTTCACACAGAAATGAAGGCCTGGTACTAGATCACAAATGCAATGTAGAAAAGATGCACACACACGAATTTTTATAGAAATTGGCAAATAAAATCAATAAATTCTGCATAAATCTGAAAATGTCCACACAACAAAATCAAAGTCTGATACTAGAGCACAAATGCAATGTGGAACGAGCATACTCACTCACGCACGCACACACACACTCTCTTACACACATACCGCCATTCATATCTGCTTATTGCAGTTGTTGTTTTAGTTTAGGTTTTTTTTCTTCGTTTTGATTTTATTTACATTTATGTAAAAAAAGTTTTTGTGGCATTATTGCAAAAGCGAGCACTTCAAAATACATCAAACAAACAAAAACAAATTCTAACCTTTGGGAAAAATACTGTTTTTAATGTATTTTATAATTTTTCAATATATAATTAAAAAATATATATCAGAAAAGATGTGAGAGGAGTAACTGACCACTTCCAGAAAAATGAATGGCTCTCTATGGGCCTCTGCTGGATATATATGGTCATTACACTATTCTTTCAAAATCTGTGATTTCCACAAGTTTTTCTCTAACCACCAGATGGCAGTATTGTACACCTAACACCTAGCTCAATATCCAGAAACAGTTTAAATTAAATTTAGATCATCATTTATGAGATTTATTCATAAAAATGTAATATTTCACATGCAAGCTAATGGTGTAGCTGAGGATTTTTGTGGTAAACAGGTACAAAAGTACTTCATATCTCCCAAAACACAGCATTAATGTATAGATGAGAAGTAAACAAACAAACAAAAAAGATATATTATATGTATGATTAAAAATTTATAAATGTTTTACAATTACTCTTTCAATTTTGGGGTCATATTGCCCCCAAAGGACACAGGTGTAAACAGGAAAAACAGGTCTTATGATTGAAAGGTCTATGTTTGTTTATTTATTTGTTTGTTTGTGTGTGTGAGGCGTGTCTGTGTGTCTGTGTCTGTGTGTCTGTGTGTGTGTGTGTGAGGCGTGTCTGTGTGTGTGTGTGTGTGTGAGATAGATCTCAGATAGAGAGATAGATGAGTTTGATTGGGTTAGAAATAGTACATAGAAGGGAAGTCTGATTGAGTCTAATGGGCTTCAGTGTGTTTAGATTTAAATTTTGACAGTTGGAGTTTGACGGAATGTTCAGATGAGCCAAGACTATTCAATGTAAGTCTATGGGATTTTTATGATTTTTAATCTTCAGTTATATGAAAACCGTAAGTCTGATCAGTTAGAAAAGATATAGCACACCCGGCGAGATCAGTCTGAAGATCTGGTGCGAGTTTGGAGTCTGTAGAGTTAAAGCTCTAGGAGGAGTTAGAGTTGTAAATTTTAGTCTCAGAAGAATAATAAGAAGTTTAAATAGCATTTCAGTAAGTTGGCTTTCTCAAGCCAACTTAATAAGAAGTTTAAGTACAATATCAGTAAGTTGGCTTTCTCAAGCCAACTTAATAAGAAGTTTAAGTACAATATCAGTAAGTTGGCTTTCTCAAGCCAACTTAACTAGATTAAAAAGTTCGTCGAGACAAACTTTAGGTTGGCTTGAGAAAGCCTAGCCTGAATGTTTAAAGCAGTTGTGAAAGCTTGAAGTTTAAAGGTTTTCAGTTTGAAATAGGCTAGTTAAGTATTCATTTACTGGTTTTTAAAAGGTAAAAACCAGAAAAAGGTTGATAGCATGATTAGCATGTTACTAGCATGATTAGCAAGTGACTAGCATGTCACCAGCATGTTTCTAACATGATTAGCATGTTACTAGCATCTTGCTAGCATGTCGCTAGCATGTTTCTAACACGATTAGCATGTTACTAGCATATTGCTAGCATGATTAGCAAGTGACTAGCATGTCGCTAGCATGTTTTTAACATGATTAGCATGTTACTAGCATTTTGCTAGCATGATTAGCAAGTGACTAGCATGTCGCTAGCATGTTTCTAACTTGATTAGCATGTTACTAGCATGTCGCTAGCATGTTTCTAACATGATTAGCATGTTAGTAGCATGTTGCTTGCATGATTAGCAAGTGACTAGCATGTCGCTAGCATGTTTCTAACTTGATTAGTATGTTACTAGCATGTCGCTAGCATGTTTCTAACATGATTAGCATGTTACTAGCATGTTGCTACCATGATTAGCAAGTGACTAGCATCTTGCTTGCATGACTAGCAAGTGACTAGCATCTTGCTAGCATGACTAGCATGTCGCTAGCATGTTTCTAACATGATTAGCATGTTACTAGCATGTTGCTAGCATGATTAACATGTTACTAGCATCTTGCTAGCATGACTAGCATGTGGCTAGCATGTCGCTAGCATGTTTCTAACATGATTAGCATGTTACTAGCATGATTAGCATGTTACTAGCATGATTAGCAAGTGACTAGCATCTTGCTAGCATGACTAGCATCTTGCTAACATGACTAGCATGTGACTAGCATGTTGCTAGCATGTTTCTAGCATGGTTAGTATGTTGCTAGGATAGATAGAAAGATTAGAAATATTAGATAGATGAGTTTGAATGGATTAGAAATAGTACATAGAAGGGAAGCTTGATTGAGTCTCAAAGGATTCTGGGAGTTTAAAAGTTGTATTTTGACAGTTGGAGTTTGAATTGTCTTGGCTCATTTGAACATTCCGTAATGGTAAGTCAATGGGATTTTATTATTTTTAATCTTCAGTTTTATGAAAACGATAAATCCAATCAGTTAGAAAAGATATAGCACACTAAGTGAGATCAGTCTGAACAGCTGGGCTGAGTTTGGTGATTCTAGCTTGAAAGCTCTAGGAGGAGATGCATTCAGAAATTTAGTCTAAGAATAATAATAATAATAATAATAATAAGCTTAAGTAGCAGATCAGTAGGTTGGCTCTTTCAAGCCAACCTAATAAGCTTAAGTAGCAGATCAGTAGGTTGGCTCTTTCAAGCCAACCTAATAATAAGAAGAAGTTTAAATAGGATTTCAGTAAGTTGGCTTTCTCAAGCCAACTTAATAAGAAGTTTAAATAGCATTTCAGTAAGTTGGCTTTCTCAAGCCAACTTAATAACTAGAATGTACATTTCCTGAAGAAAATGTGAGTGGTGCTTGCAGTGGCAAAACTTGGCACTCGGCAGATACTACCGTGTTCTGCGCGATTGTAGAGAGCCAACTCCCATGACTGTATGATGTTGTGGAGCTGAGATATGGCTTCTTTATGTTGCTATACGGTTGCTAGGGTTCTCTATATGGTTGCTAGGGTGTAGCTGCACAGTCGCCATGGTGATACTTACAGACTAGTTTTTCAGCCCGAACAAAAGAGGCCACGCCGATATCTATACCACTTTCTGGTGCTGAGAAATTGCTTATTCATGAGTTTGTTCAGTTGCTAAGGTACTCTAAATGGTAGCTATGATGTGCCCATACAGTTAATGGGATGGTATTTAAAGACTATTTGACAGTCTGAATCCACTGAGCCCAACGCCATGTTTCTACAATGTTTTGGTGCTGGAAAATTGTTTGTTAATGTCCTTTTACGGTTGCTACGGTGCTGTAAGTGGTTGCTAGGGCATAGGTATGAAGTTGTCATGTCAGTACTTATTGGCTGCTTGATAGGCCGAGTCAAAAGAGCCCTCCCCCAAGTCTCTGTGACCTCCTGATCCAAAGATATAATCTCACTAATTTTGTGCCAATGTTAAATCTATGGGACTTTTTCGCCCCAATTTTTTCATCCATCAGACGAACATTGTACACTCAATTACTTATAAAGATATAGCACACCTCTGTAACTGGGAGGTTACTAAGCGTATTGCTAAGCGGTTGGTAGTTGTCACACATCATTACTATGTAGATTTATAGAGTTATTCGTATGTTCTTAGTCCGATTTAACACTTAGCTAATCACTATTAGCATGTAGCTATTCACTGCTAGCATGTGTAGCATGCATGAGGGAATTCCTGTTTGCGATCATGAGTCAAAAGAGCAAAACCTGCATGTTTATATGACACTTTTATCCAAAGATATCCCTTTTGATCTGTTTTCAATGGAGGTCTATGGGGTTGTTGCTAGGGTGCTGTAAGTGGTTGGTAGGGTGTGGCTATGAAGGTCATAGGTCATTATTTATTGGTTACTTAAAAGAGGAGTCAAATGAGTATGTGTGAGTTACAGAGAGAGAGAGAGAAGGGGCTCTAAGGGCCTGCTTGTGTGTGTGTGTGAGAAAGTGACAGTTGAGATTCAAATTCACGAACATTCCACCATTGTAAGTCAATGGGATTTTTTGCCCACTTTTTCGTCCGCTGTGTGAACATCGTAGGTCCGATTGCTTAAAAAAGATATAGCCCACATCTCCTCAATAAGCCGGTCGATTTGACACCTCTTTCATGGGTCTGTGACAAACGGTGCAGGAGGAGTAGCGAATCGAAATTTTTGTCCAGAAGAAGAATAAGAAGAAGCAGAATAATAAGTATGCAAGATAACAATAGTGATGCCTTGCCTTTGGCAAGCACCACTAATAAGCTTAAGTAGCAGATCAGTAGGTTGGCTCTTTCAAGCCAACCTAATTATTACATAATACAGGCTAATTTATCTATGAAGTATGTGAGATTTCTAAAAGGAGCAGAAAAATGAGAATTTGGTGGATTTTTAAAAATGTTCGTTGGTAGTGTATTCATTCTGATGTCAAATTAACGGTCGCCTGAGGGCGCTCTACGGTCATCTTATTTGAGTGCAAAAACGCTGCTCGGGAGAGTTTCAAGATACTACAAATAATAAATACATACAATTATTAATATGTGCTAATGTGAGTTGATTTTTGTTGACAATATTTTAATAGTACATAATGATTATGACCATATACAGAACAAATGTATATATACCATCAATGAAACCACAAAGCTGATTACATAGTCATTTTAAGTGTTATTGCTATTAATATTATTTTCTAAAATGAGGTTCATGAAATATAAAAGTACATCTAAGATGTTTTTGCAACAGCCAAGTCTCACGCGCAGTGTACACGTCACCGTCCGAATCCGTTCACTTCATTTCGTTCACTCCTTTCTAATATAGTGCACTCAACTGCCTTACACTATATAGGGATTAGTGAATGAGTGAACGAGTGAGCGATTTCGGACACAGCTCGAGTGTACATCGGTTGTACACTCGAAATCAGAATGCATTGTGGGTAAAAATTAGTGAACGAATGTAGTGAATGAAGTCGTTCACTCAGAATTCGGACAGCACTACAAAATGGCTGACACCCGATATAGTGCACTATATAGTGGATAGGGAGCGCTTTCGGACACAGCTTTGATCACAGCCCTGTTAAAATGTAGCGGCAGTAGCCTACGTGCGCTCATTGGCGCCCCGCTCCAGCTGGTGGCGCTCTAGGCGACCGCCTAGCTTGCCTATACTTTATTATGCCATTGTAATTTAATGCCTTAATGGTTGAACTATCGTCTACTAGGTGTTTTGTCAGTTATTGGATACAGTATATTCTAAGTAAGTTTTAGCCTTGTGGTTGAATTTAAATAGTGTGATTTGTTCACTATCCCCAGGGATACACACGTTATCCCTCAAATTGGTCTGAAGGGAACTGCAATTTGGTATAATGTTACTACTTTGGATTTACACAACTCTAATGAATCACAAAAGCAGATCTTAAGAAAGGGAAATATAAACATCAGTATAACCCTGATGTGTAAACACCCATTTCTAAAATAATAATGCACTTTGCACATGTCCTTGTTCATGTTGTGTGTGTGTGTGTGTGTGTGTGTGTGTGTGTGTGTGTGTTTATAGGCAGCTGGAAAGTACCTTCCTCTGGCAGGGGTTAGGTAACAAAACAGAGAAGGTTCAGAAGGTTTTTGGTCCCCTGCTGGGAAATTTAGCCAATGCTTTGTTAATCGTTGTTGGTGCATTCAACAAAATACCTCAACATATCAAAATAGTGCAATGCCACTTTAGTTCTGAGTAACCTCATGTGACTCAGACAAAAGCCTTCAAAAATGAAGGCCTGTACATTTAAGATGTGGCAGCCAACTAGTTGTTTAGTATACTGAACACAGCAGGGGTTCACAGAAAATCCTGAAAATGTGTGAACATTGTGTATACGACTGCATTCTGCAGCTGTGTGAACGTGGTCTAAAAGTCACCATGAACAAATCAAAATTGGCTAAATTCTCTGAATGTACCAGAAAGGATATGGATGATAAACAATTGTTACAGATTTCTATTCTCTTAGATAGGCATATTTAAATCACTTTTCCTTCACTGTAGTTTAACACTATCCATTGATGTTTAATTTCCAGGAACGCAGGCTGGTGGTCTAATGGAGGGCTGGACTTGGAACCCAGTCAGCAATTTACTTAAGGTTGAAGGTCTTCCAGTAAGGTTATGCAACTCAGTTGTATAACACAGAACTGCAAACCTGAACACAAAATGTGAGTAAAATCATCTATATTTATTTTTTATTTTTATTTTTTTTTCCTGAACTGTGGATTACTATGCTGTTTGGATGAAGAAAACTGTGGCCTGTACTTATCTGAAAAGGGACACCAGCTTGGTAAGACTTTGCATTTTATTTAACATTTGACTTGACAAACATTGTTGTATCCAAGTATTCAACATCCTGCTACTGTATGTCTGTGTTCTTAACAGGTCAGTAGATATATCAATCATATTTAAGTTCATTATTTGTTAGCTATAGTAAACACTTGCATGCACTGTAAATATTAAAATATTGTAAAAATTCAACTTAAATTCAAAACTTAATTTAAGTTGGTCTTTGCTTTCATTAAACAAAACAATGCATTCTCTAAACTGTAAAACATCCATATAATGTTCCATAGGATGTTACATATTGCATATTATACCAAGCACTGCACTGCCCTTGTTTTGTGTTGGTTTATATCAAGTTATATCCATAAATATTTGGCAAAAAATGTTTAATGCAGTTATCTAATACTGTGGTTTCTGGGTGCCATGGAACTACTTTGTTGGCCTGATCAGAGTATTATTTTATTCATAACATAAATGTACCAAAGTGTAACTGGTTAATACGCACAAGGCAATAAAAATAAAAAACTTTCTATTTTGGCAGCCTGATAAAGTTTCTTATAAATCCATTTCTTTCTTTTTGCCTTCAGTGAGGATGGAGAGACATCATAAAGTTGCATGTATCACCTTCAAATTTAAAACAATATCTTTTTGAGTTACGCTGTAAATATGACATATCTTTTCTACTTTAAGAAGACTTCAATGTTGAGGTGAATGTTGGCATACTTTGTAAAACGATCCGAGGCATAGAAAAGCAAGTTAACGAGACTGCAGGGGTTTAAGTGCTTTCAAGGTAGAGGTTTTGTAGTGATGCTACTAAGATAAGATAGTAATGGAATATTGCAAAAGCATAATGTGTATAATGCATGCAGCTTAGCTGACACAGCATCAATAAATCAATCCAAATGGCTTTCACATTATATGACATACTTAGAATACAAGAGGAATACATGATGAATTTATAAGCTTTATATTCATTAATGACAGGTGGAAGAGACCCACGTCAACATTTTTTTCCTTTTGCAAAATTGGCAATATCAGCCAGAATTAGGTTCAGTTTAGAGCAGCATGATTACTGGTAATGCAATAATCACAGACAATTAAGTCTTTACATATTCTTGTACTGCGAACTGTAACCTGAAAAGTGTTGTCTTAGAGGTTTTGTTTCAGAACATTAAGGTAATTGAGAACTTAGAAAATGAAGATGCACTCACTAAGGGCTCTGGGTAAATGTAATGAATATATAGGTCAACATCAACGTACACAAAGTTGAGCGGGTTTCTTCTGGTGAATTGCTTGTTATAGAAATTCAGTATGAGGAGAAAGTAGAAGGTGGTGTGATTATTAATAAAACACAATCTGACAGGTAGTATTTTTCATTGTCAAATTGTGCTCTTGTTTTAATGGGAGACAGCAAAATCTGATGGGGTTGCATACATCTTCAGAATTCCGGCATTCTGATCATCTGATAAACAGTTTCCCAGCAATTATAATAATAGTAATTATATATAAGGCCATGTCTGTGGGTGTGCTGAATAGGCTATACCAATTTGTTAATTAATATAATTATATTAATCAATATAATTATAAAAGTTTAAATCATTTCTTAATGTTAATATTACAAATACTATAATATAAAGTGTTCCCCTCAGCTGCTGTTTAAAAAAAAGGTGTAGAAAAATAAACCAGGTACACGCTCGAAATGTTTATATAGTGTTTTATTAACACAAATCCCCCCAAAATATTTTGCACCTAGACAGAAGGAGTTCAAGTGCTTAAAAGAAAAGTCATTACAAAGAGTATAGTGATTCTGTGCAATACAATAGCTAAGCAAATATTATTAAACAACATTCATGACATGTATAATGCTTTAAACATACATTTATTTCAAATCTAGCAGCGCCATCTTCCTTTCCCACAAAGTGATAGTGTACACTGTATGGATATAAATCAATGGCTACAGTACAAGGGGGAAAGAACTTTATCCACAGATAGCATATAGCACATAGTGACCATTTTGATTCAAACCTTGCCCCTCACTCCCCTGTAATGTTAATACATGTATATCATGTAGTTATTGTGGATTTACATTAATTGTTTGTGTGTTTTTTTTAATTGTTAATATTTGAGGCCGGATCTGAAGCAGTGGCGGGTGCTGAGTGGATTTGACTAGTAATGTATTAGATGTGTGTACTCACTGCCACAGCATTTCATTTCATTTTGCTTCCACAGCAGCAGAAATACTTGCCCTGGTCATACAGTTACTTTTATGTTCACACACATTTTATGCTCAATATAGTGCCACGCAATCCACCAAGTTCTTTCCCACAGACTGATTAGACCAGTGATATATATATATATATTAATAATACAAATAATATAATTAAATGTATATACTTTATATATATTAAGTTTTATATATTTTATATTACAATATAATTTAAATTATTATTATTTTTATTTATGGATATAATTGCATATACAAATATAAACTTGTACATACTGAATGTGCCCGTTTGCATAACAGACACAAAAGTATTTATGATAAAATAATTTCAATTGTTTTTACTTGTGCTCATCAAAAGAGGACACAAAGTGTAAAATATATTTGGTATTTCATATTTAAATATAAAGTTCTGTAATACAAAACTAAATAATGCCATTATATTATCCTGTAGCTTCATTTAGGTTAGTTAGTCATGATTTAATTAAAGAGACAAACACAAAATCATGAAAGCTATAAAGCCCTGACATGTTAAATGTGTCCAGCGCAAACATAGAGCTAATGCTATATAACAGGGCCGTAACCACCATAGACATTGAGGGAACAAGTCCACCTTCAGAACTGAAAATATAGGCATATTAAAGAAAATAGGGCATTTAATGAATGTCTGAAGACTGAAGAACGCCCAGGTGCAATGATGCAACTTCTTCTGTGGTTAAATAAAAAGGAATGGGAAATGCTTTTAGCAGTATTCACTACTGTTTGTACTAGGCCTGCACGATATCTTGCATACGATATTTAATGTGCATCTTGTCAGTAAAGCCGGTTCTGTAATCAGCTGTAATTTCCATCACGTGGGTGATTTCATATAGAGCTGCATTTACCACACAGAGCCGTTGTTCACGGACAAGCTGAGCAAAACCACGTTGACGAATCAAAGAACCTCTTCAGCGGGACCTGGACCACAAAGAGCATATCCTGACCTATAAGCACAGAATTATCCATGGTTACACAAATATTCATTGACAAATATTATACAGACCCATGTTTTTAAGCTTTTTCATGCACTGTAAAAAATAAAAAGTTGAGTTAACTTAAAAAAATTAAGCAACCAGCTGCAAAGCTTTTTTGAGTTTACTGAACTTCAGGCCTACACTGTTAAAAAAAAAAGAAAGTTGAGCCAACTTAAATTTTTAAGGCAACAAACTTAAAATGCCTTAAAATGTCAAGTTATGTGGACTTAAATTGTGAAGTTGTCTTAACTGACAATAAAGTTGACAGGACTTACAAAAACAAGTGCAATAAACATCATTTACGTTTTGTGAACTTAAATTGTGAAGTTGTTTTAACTAAGAATAAAGCTGAATAGACTAAAGTGCAATGAACAATATACAGTCAGCTTGTGAACCTCAACAATGGTGACTATTACGTTTTTTTTTTAATCATGCTGCAATGCATGCTGGGATCCATGGATGAGTTTTGTACTATGCTAGTACCCAGCATGCATTGCAGCATGATTAAAAAAAAAAAAAAATGTAATAGTCACCATTGTTGAGGTTCACAAGCTGATTCTTGATGTCTGTGTGAGTCTAATTGCTCCCATAGATTAAAACTTTTTTTTTTTGTGGAAAAACTGCTTGGAAAGTCCTTTATATCAACTGACTGTCGCAGAACCAGGGGCTCTTAGAATCACTTTTACTATAATCAATACAACATCCATTGAGTCAGAGATTAGACACACAACATGTCCATGTTTACGCTAAAATGAGATCAGATCACTAACAAATGATCTTCATTATAAACAAATAACAACCAACTACTGATTATTTTCTCTAGGCTTTTGATTTGTAACTAATATGTTGGAAGAACACATGGTTACAACAGCCAGGAGAAAAAAAACAGTTAACACAGAAGTCAAGGGTCAAGAGCCCAACTAAAGCAGACACTGATCTCTAACATGGTTACTTCAAATGAAACAAATCAACATCTAAACCTTAGTTAATTCTCAATAAGATCTTCTGTAGATGTCTGACAGAAATAAAGTCAGTCACTAACGAGTTAACGTGACTAGTCGGGTTTTACAGTGAACTTGTCATTTTAAATTTTTAAAGTGATATTGTTCATTGCATTTTAGTCTATTCAGCTTTATTCTTAGTTAAAACAACTTCACAATTTAAGTTCACAAAACTTGACATTTTAAGGCAGCACGAACACTTACTTTTTTAAGTTGAAACAACAACACATTTTTTTTACAGTGTTGAGCGAACTTACAAAAACATTTTTTACCAGCTTCAGCAGACTTTTGAGTTTGCTCAACTTGTTTTTTGTGGGAGATTCTCACATTTCTGTTGTATGAACTTAAAACAACAAGTTGAGAAAACTCAAAAATCTGCTGAAGTTTGTTGCCTTAAAATTTTAAGTTGGCTCAACTTCTTTTTTTTTTTTACAGCACTGTAAGCCTATAGGCCTGAAGTTCAGTAAACTCAAAAAAGCTTTGCAGCTGGTTGCTTTATTTTTTTAAGTTAACTCAACTTTTATTTTTTACAGTGTGCCAGCACTTAATAAAACACTGTATATGACTGAATATTCACACTTTTTTTAGAGGGCCTCACCTTTGTTTTTTCTTATAAAGAATGGTGACAATCAAAGAGAACAACAGAATCCCAAGCACACTCGCTCCAATCCAAACACCAACGCTCCTGTCAGGCAAACCCACTGGAAAAAACAAACAAACAGAAAAACAAAGTGTGAGTAAATAAAAGCACTTTGACATGAACTGAGATGACAAACCCTCATGTCTTTCCAAACCTGTATGACTTTCTTTCTTCAGTGAAACATTAAAAAGATATTTTGAATAACATTAAGAGCATTTCTGATCATATGATCAACAGTTTCCCTGCAAAAACCTATGTGCAGATTCCTAAAGGTTGTGAAACAACTAGCCAATGAAACCGGAACCAGTGTGTTCTGTATATATCAGTGTATATCAGGTCATATATGGGTGTGCTGAATATACCATCCTGTTAAATTTGTTCATTTCAATTAAAAATAATTAGCTACTGCATTAGTTAAAACATTTCTTAATGTTAATTTAGATAACTATATTAATACACGGTGATAACAAAGAACGTTTTTGAAGAAAGTAAAAAACATTTCAGCATTTAAAATCTACTGAAATGTTTACACAAATACACACAAGTCTTTCATTATTTACTTTTTATTTATCATATAGAGAAATTATTATTATTATTATTATTATTTTTAGATCTTAACATACCTGATTGCTAAGTGCTTCTGTATAAGCTACAAGTTTATTTAATTTTAGTGTATGATTTAAAACAATAATAATAATAATAGTGGTAAATTTACAGTAAACAACTACGCTACCCACAAACTT
The DNA here is from genome assembly GCF_012432095.1 of Onychostoma macrolepis. Lineage (NCBI taxonomy): Eukaryota > Metazoa > Chordata > Actinopteri > Cypriniformes > Cyprinidae > Onychostoma > Onychostoma macrolepis. Next base: position 18,837,623 of record NC_081170.1, on the reverse strand, counting down.
TTACCATGGAAAAGAAAATGTGCCAAAACAGCTCAGTGGTGACAGTCCACTCCCATGAATCATTGTAATGTACACAATCACGTCAGTCTGTCTACAGTCTTAGAAGAATGGTTAACTCCAAAATGAAATTTCTTCTATTTACTCACCATCATGTTGTTCCAAACCCATTAGAAATTTAGGTAATACTTTATATTAAGGACCAATTCTCACTATTAACTAGTTGCTTATTAGCATGCATACTACTAGCATATTATTAGTACTTATAAAGCACATATTAATGCCTTATTGTTCTTATACCCCATACCTAAACTTAACAATTATCTTACTAACTATCATTAAGCAGCAAATTAGGAGTTTGTTCAGGGAAAATGTTTAGTTAACACTTAATATGTGTTCCGTATTACCAAAAGTGTTCATTCATCTTCAGAACAAAACTTAAGATATTTTTAATCAAATCTGATTTCTGTCCCCCAATTGAAAGTCTATTCACCCAAAACTCAGATGCTTCAAAAACGTAACATATATCCATTTTAATCCAAGTCTTCTGAAGAGACATGATTGCTTTATATGATGAACAGGTTTAATTTATGCTTTTATTCACATATAAACATTGATCAGCGAACATAAAACTCATACCTCATACTTGCTCGACGCATGAGGACAAAACCCTTGGTTCTAGCTGAAATGTGCTTGTGTAACATGCAAGAATTAACCACATTGTTTCTTGCACGGCGAGCAAGCAAGCATGCTTGAGCTTCTGCTTCCGCTTTTTTGATATCTTTTTAAGTTTTAAGTGTCACAGATTTTGGTGAATGGACTTTTCGATGGAGCAACAGAAATCTCTGACGTTTGTTTGTGTCATGTTCAAACTGTTGCACATTTTCTAGGCAAAAAAAAACTTGCAAAAAATAAAAACAAGCATGTGCATTTCATAGCATTCTAGTGTCTGAAACAGGATACTAGCTTGCTGGTCGATAAAGCTTATTTTTGCCAACAGAAAATATGTGAATGTACAAACTTTATTGTTAATAGTTTGATAAAAGTTAGTGCTACAGCATAAGCTGTTGACTTTACCTTCAGGAAGTGTAGTTGGAGAAGTGATATTACCTACAAAACAATGTTATTTCACTTTAGTGCACATACTAGGACAATAAAAGATATTTAGTCATTCATAGTTAGTCACTTGATATTACTATGTGCTAAACTGGGTGTACTGAAGATTACACACTTTTTTTTTTACAAGATATCTAGGCATGTTTAGAAAGATCATGTTGTCAGTCAAATTATTATAGTAAGTCAATTACTTACAAGAGCACGATTCCTTTTTGTTGATCTGCAAAACAAATAAAAAGTCCACAATGAAAGCATATGGGTACAAAGCAATGTTAGATAAGTTATGCAATTACATTTATTTTTGATGGCCATAAAACCTGAAACACATAAACAGTATTACACTTACACCGGCGGAGGGGCAGATGAGCAGGCATTCCAGGTTTTCATGGCAGGTCTGCAGGATGGCTGTGTTTGCTGTTGCATTTAGAAGTGGGAGCATGCACTCCGTAATTCCATCAGCATCAGAAATTCCTACCACACTTCCCTAATCAGGAAAGGGAGAGAAAAGGAATAAAGATTGGTCGGATGGCAGAGTTAAGAATAAGCATATGTATGCATTTACATTTTCATGTGCAAATGTTTTTTATAACACCATGCCATCTTTACGTTTAGGCTAACGACCCTATAGTCAGACAAACAGTTTGAGATTTAATTGCTGGATTTATGTATTAATAGACTGTAAAAGCCCAACAAATAGAGCAACTCATCAGTCAGTAGCTGAAAAAAAAAGAAGATATTTACAGTGGCAAGAATCACTTTATGAACCTTTTATTATTTAAAGGCTGGGGCACCCAAGTAATCCATACTTTCAACATGACTACCTTATCTCTCTTCTGTTATCTTGTGAAGAAATCATGAAGCAGAGGCCTTGTAAATGATCACTTCAATTGTTTTCAATTAAATGTTGAAAAATACAACTGTTTGTATTAAATTGTGACTTACAGAAGATTTCACATCCTTATTCTTGCCACTGTATATTTTTGTAATATGTAAAATATTTACATTGATGACCCATTGGGTCTCGCAGTCATCAACACCCTCTTTAAGGTCATAGGTCATGTTGAAGTAGAACTGGCCGTCACGCTGTCTCTCCCCTGTGCATCGCAGGACATCAGATGCTGTTGCTGGCAGTACGATGCATAACAGCACGGCCACAACTGAAAGAGACATGTACAAAACAATTAGTATACTAGGTTCATTTGAACAGGTGCAAAAATAAAACATAATATAAAAAATAAAATATACAGAAGCTTATGCTGCCTGCCAAAGCAAAATGCAAAGAAGAAGCATGAAGAAAGTATGACAACGAAAATGCCTTCAGAGTTTTTTTGATTGATTACTAATTGATTCAGCATCCATTTTTACACTTTTAAATCTTTGAAACTGGGAACAGCCAGACCCACCTGTCATAGGAGAAATCGTAGTCTAACACACTTTTTTGATGTCAAGGATAAATAACTCAAATGATAAAAAGGCACACAATTTCCATCTAAATTACACAAAATGAGGAAACCAAATATGCATAGCAGTACACACATCACATGAATTAAGTTAATTTGATAATAGGCCTAATGATTTAATAATTGTTCATTTATGATACACCTTAGCTTGTACCTGCGATTGTTGATCAGTTCTAGATCTAGAAAAATGGAAAAGGAACTAGTAAATTTTCAGGACATTATGTGTTATCCATTATCCGTTGTAACCAATGTTTGCGCAGAAGAAACAATGTGCCGCGCACACGCAAAAATGAGTTGGGAAAGCCATTTGATTAAAGCGAATGAATTGCAATGCTCGGGTAAACCGCTATAGAGTTGATATGCGCCAAATGAGTCGCTGTAGAAACCGAATATTTTAATGGTTGCGGACAAAATAGCTCAAATCGAGAACCAGTGCAAACGCATTGACATGTGAAATAAAACGTCCTCGTGTATTAAAGAAGAGTGGCTTGATTAAGTGCTGGAAACAACGGTAACAAAACTCAGAGACATTTACAGTCACACACAGGTGTATGCGAACTGTACTTCATAGGGATGTTTAGAATTCACGTTCACGTTTTTTTCTTTCTTTTTTTTTTTTATATTTAACTTACAGATCTCAGTTTAAATGTTTCAGTTTATTTTGATATTATATTATGTTAGGCCTATATTATAAACCTAATAAATAATTGACCTTGTTTTTAACGGGTCTCTAATGCTAATCAAGGATGTATTTATTTGATCAAAAATACAGAAAAAAAAAGCAGTAATATTGTGAAACATTTTTGCAATTTCTAATATTGGTTTCCTATTTTAATATACTTTAAACTGTAATTTATTCCTGTGAAGCAAGTAGTGCTTGTATTTTTTTTATCAAATAGATACAGCCTTGATGGGCATACGAAACTTATAAGCTTTTCTGATCCCAAACTTTGGAACGGCAGTGTATTATACTGCAAAGAAAAAAAAAAAGTTTTCTCAGGTAACCTAAAATGTACATCATTTAGTCAAGGGTCAAATAAAATATTATAGCACATTAAAGTTAAAAGTGACACACTTTTTTTGTGTGCGCACTGTACAGGTATGGTAAGAATGTTTTTGCTCAGTTGGCCGAAATGTCCGCCCAATAGAGAAAAGTTTTGCTCAGCAAGAAAAAAAAAACATTGGTTGTAACCCTGTAACCTGAAAACACAAAATACAATGGGTAATTTAAAATGCAGATAAAAAAAATAAATAAATTCCTTAATATTAACATAGTAGATATACTTTTTTTTTTAGAGTGTAGCACACTAACTAACTATTAATACACTGCTTAAAACTATAACTGTTCAGAATGTGTAGTTTTATAAGTTTATTAGCTAATAAAAAAAAAAAAAAATTAATGGTTCAAAACTGTTCACGTGTTCAATAATTCAGTGTTGTATTTAAAAATACATTTATTTATATTTTAATATTATATTAGGTATTTATATTATTTTACAAACAAATATAAATTAACATATATAAAATATATATATATATTTTTTTTGCTGAGATTTGATGTAGTGACAAATTTTCCCGTCGTAATTACGCAATGATGTCATAGCGCAATGACATCACAACGTCATTTAGCAACTTTTAGAAACAAATCGACCTTCCTTTAGCAACTTTCCCTGAAAATTAGTTGGCAACACTGACCACCTTACCGTGGTCTGATGCAACACAGGGAAAAGGACGTCCATATTAGGACCTTCACAGCCATTTTAGAGAGAGAAAGGAAACATTACCTTGTTCTGTTTTTTTTTTTTTTTCACCAATACTTGAATTCAAACATGATGCAACACAACAGCGACATTTCTAAACAGCTCTGGATGATTGTTACTTCTGTTTGCAAATTGAACTACTAACAAAGGAAAAGTAAATGGCATAATTTTAAAGGAAGACATCTGTGCTAAACTTAAATGTCATGGGGGACATTGTTTCTGTAAAAGGCACATTAGCATAGAAAATAGGTATTAGTCACTTCTTGTACACACTACTGCTCAAGTTACAGCATCAAAGATCTCACCCCTCTCATACAAAGGAAAAACACTCACAAGCTAAACCACTTCTGATTGCCACAATAGTAAGAAAAGATAAATTGGTTAGAATACCTGCTGAAATATTAATATCTTGAGAACTGAGAATGCCTCACAACTCAATTGTATACTGGTGGCAGCAAAATGTTCAACGAAATCACGCTCAGGGGATTTTCATGGGTGACAAAGTTTTTCTGAATGACAACATAACATTTTCTCAGATTAACAAAAATCACTTCCAGAAGCAGAGATAAGGAACTGTTTTCCCTTAGAAGATGTGGTGGTACACAATCCATATAAGACCTCATGTTCTGAAATAGCAACAGCTTTGCTTCGGTTCCTATGTACAAGTGCAATCAGTTGCTTTTGTATGGTTTTGTATGAGTTTTATTTTACAATTTTTTTTTCTTTCAAATTTTTGTATTTGACAGATTAGAGTCAGACTAAAGAAATGCGACCTTTCAATAAATGTGCTGAGATTAATTAATCCTACTGTCAAGAGGAAAATTAAAGTCACTTTCAGATTATGGTAAAATTTATTGTCAGCCACCCTAAATGAGAAGACGTCCTATCCTTTTCACTGACATTTGTTTTTAAACAGTTAATTAAAATATGCATATGGCACATGAAAATATATTCCCAAAACAGTATACTAGGTTAATAGTGCTAATAGTTCTGTACAATGTAGTTATCCTTGCCCACAAACAACAAACTAATGAGTTGTTTGATTTCCACAAGGCGCTGGAAATGTGATTTTATCTACCACTACAAAAACATAAATAATGGGTGCCTCTTTAGTTTTAACATTTTAATCCCTCAGGTGTATTAGTCTTCTAATAAGAGTCTGCAAAGCTATGCTAATATTTCACCAAGTTGTGGCCTACAGACTGTCCTATTTGAAGGGTTGCTTCTGGAGGGGAATTCCCAAATAGACAACTCGACGCACGGTATGAAGACCGAATCAAATACAAAACGCAACTTTCAGTTAAAAGTGAAATTTTGATGTTGGGTGAAAAACCGTTAATTCTGGGTGGCCACATTAATGGAACTGTTTTCATCGCGAATGAAAAAAAAAAAAGTAATAATGATACTGTCACTTTATTTATTGTAAGTGTGACTTTGTATCTCACAGTGTGACGTTTGCATAACAATAACTGGCTATTTGTAGACACACACCGTCGATTCATTTCACTATCAATCGATGACTTAAATCCGCAGGTCAAACCATTCCGACAACTTGTTATTTTGTGGCTCAAGCAAAACTGCGGATGGAAAGTTGGTACACAGAGATGGAATAATAATAATAGGCTAATGAAATAAAATAAATGTTGTAATCGAAAGAACTTACCGAGAAATGCTGCACTTCTTGTCATCTTAAAGGGTGAACGCCGAATGACTTAATCTCTGCTTGACTTCCTGCTCCAGCAAAGTGAAAGCAAGCTGACGTAACGCAACCGCATGTGCTGAGCAAAACAAGACCGGCTCAATGCGTTTTAGGGAAAATGTTCATTGGAATTTTGCCCAAATAATATTCAATATCTTATTATTATGATTATTATTATAATTAAGTTGCTATCATATTTTGTTTTCTGTCCGAGTCGACTCCTAGTCCTTAACGAATTGTGTTTGAGTGGGAGACGTTTATTAATGTCTTTTTATCTGATGTTGTAGTTTTTTTTTTCTTTCATGTCACACATAACGTGGATTGCTGCGTACTTGGAAAATTGTCCAAAATGTCCGAATCTGAGCCAAGTTTAAGTCCAAGTTCATTCATAACTACAAAACAGACAGTTTTGTAGCCATGCAGCCAGTAGTTTAGTTAACAATTTTAAAAGGTTGCATGCCAAAACAACACATGCTTTCCAACTGGGGAGTCCTGAATTCTTGTCTAGACTTTTCTTAAATCGAAAAACACAAATTCTCAGTTTCACTATGAATTTCATGAGCAGAAAAGGAACATCATAGCCTCATTCTAGCATTCTGGCAAATTTATTAGCGCTAGTGCTTCACAGAACTTTACACCACGGTTGAAGTTCAGTGATATGTGGGGCTCTTTTTCAGTTAAATTATGGAGATTTTTATTTTGTGGGCATAAACTGCACCTCTAATCCAAACTCAAACAGTAATAAACTCAAAGATTTTTGTTTTGTTTTGTGTACTGTGTATTTGTGTTTCTTTTCTTTCTTCAACTCGTAACATTGAACAGGGATCAGTGGGATCATATCCCTGGATCAGAATGTCATTGTGTTGTGGCAGCAAATTCTAAATTCAAGCAACACAATCATTTTCTTATATTTAGTATGTGAAAAACTGCACCATAAGTAATTGTTACATGTTCCCTGTGTGTGTCCTGCCCCTGTTTGCTGAGTGTTTTGTGTGTCCATAGTTATCCCTTGTTTGTTGTCACGACAGTTAACTAACATCCGGCCATGTCATCTACTCGCTCATTAAACTATGACAGGTGAGGTAGACTATTGCAAAAAGGTCATTGCATAGCATCTTTCAAGTATGAGTTGGGCAACACTTCCGTGTTCAGGAAATAGGTGCATATATATATATATATATATATATATATATATATCCTAGTGTTTCTTTGTTTCTGTAATGGTGTTGTTTTTGCTTGTGTTTACTGTTCCCTGTTTCTTGTGTTCCCTGACTTTTGTTTCCTTTGTTAATTCCCTGCATATAGATTCACATCTCCGCTAGCCTGGACTCCATCCCACATTACAGTAGTAGGGGGACTAAATTACATTCTACCAATATGTCATATGTAAGTTTATTTCTCTTATTTAGTGTTATGAGGGGCCTTATATATGAATGAGCCTTATATATGAATACATTAACCTTTTGAGCGGTACGGTCCCACATATGGGATTTTCATTTCCGTGCCACTGGGAGTACGGTCCCACATATGGGATTTAGAACGTTCGGTGACGTCGCATAACTGCCAAATTCAAACTGCGTTTTCGCGCGTTGACTGATGCTGAGATGCAGCTGCACTTGTCATATAATCGCATCTATGCAGTGTTTTTAACCACATAATGTTTATTTTATGCTTTAGACATTTAAATACACATAAGTACTAGTAAAACAATACATTTAGAGTTCGTAAAATACACTCAGATGTTTATGGAAGCAGCAATAACAATCCATTCAAATATAATTTTCAGACGTGTTTTATTAATACCAAATACACATAGTGTAAGTAACTATAAAGTTCACTCTATTCTCCTCCCATCTCACCCGCCACTTACTTGCATGTATTTCGAGAAATTGATGAATTTACGTGATGTAAATCCGACTGACAGGACTCTCTGAACTGCCGCGCGAACAAACATGGCGGCGCCCATCTCACATTACAGATCACGATCAAGATCATTTAGAACTGTTTTAAACGATAAAACACACTCATTTGCACATATTTGTGAATCGGAATATCAGATAGTTGATTATATGGTAAGCAGGTTTATGAATATTTTGAATAAAAAAGGAAAAAACGAAATAAAAGCGATACATCTGTCATACAGTGTTATTGTGGCCGCGGTGTGTCACGTGACAATCATGACGCGTCGCCATGGAAACATTAAGGGGAAACGTTCTAAAATAACGGTCGCCTAAAAAAAACTCACTCTGGGGGGACCGCTGGAATATTTTAAACTCACCACTGAAAAGGTTAAGACAGTTTAAATCACTATTTACTCACCTTTATGTTGTCTAAACTCATATGACTTTGCTTCTATTGTGGAACACAAAAAGGAGAAATTTAGCAGAATATCCATACTGCTCTTTCCAACACAATAAAATTGGATGGTGCACAAGAACAACCGTGGCATTCAAACCATAAAAACATTCAGTTTGTTAGACATTTTGATAGATAACTCCCCATAACTTATTTTCACTCCTCATAACTTTTGTTATAATATATATATTTTTTTCTTCTTCTTCTTTGGTCTGCAATTATGTCAGATAGACCACATCAAGTGTGATTCTGGTTTCATGACTAAAAAAACTATTACAGCACCACTAAGCACTTTTTTTTGGGTTAGTTCACCCAAAATCAAATAAGTCATGATTTACTCAGCCTGAAGTTGTTCTAATGCCGTTCTTTCTTTATCAGACCACAAACAGAGAAAAAAAAACAAAGTCCCATGCACGCTTGTCCATATATGGCAGTATGTTTGTGCAATCTCAGAGAAAAAAAAAAAAAAAAGATACAAAAGCTGTCACTGGGGCAGTACCTAGATAACAATGGTGCCCCTACAAAATATTGACACTTGGGATACAGTTTTGACATGTTCACTTAGGGTGTACTCATTTTTATTGCCAGTTATTTGGACAATAATGGCTATATGTTGAGTTATATTTAGAGGACAGTAGATTTGTACTTCTATACAAGATGCACATTGATTACTCTAAAATATATCCAAGTTTCATTTGTGTAGCATTGTCCCTTGAGAAGATATATTATAATTTTTGCTGAAATGTGAGGTGTACCCACTTGATATGTGGTTTCATGGCAGCTTCTGTGGTTCTTGAATTTCAGCCAGGGAGCACAGTGAGTCATTTTCCTACACTTAAGATTGATTTAAATCCTGTAATTGCACATATTTAACAACTCGTGCTTATTGTGTGGTTTGGAGAGGAGGGGTGGGAGATTACTGTAACTCACAGCGACTACTCAGGCATAGTGTTTGAAGTTTCTTTCTTTCATAATTCCATTTCTCTGCACTGTCAGTTCTCAGAAATCCCTAGTCTCTCATGGTTAAGCTAGAACATAAGCCCCAGTACATCAAACATGACAAGCATATTTTGATTTTTACCACCAGCAGTTATTTTATGCAAATGATCATAGATATATTTTATATAACAGATACTGTATAGCAACAAAAAAAACTGTACCCTTAGGGGTGTAACTTCTTTTTTCCTCTATCTATGACAATCCTGTCATCACATTATCATGTTGTCTGACTGTCTGTTTTCTATGGAACACAGAAGATATTTTTGAAGAATGTTTTTAACCCAACAGTTTTGGTGCCCACTGATTTCTACTGTACGGACAAACATACATTTAGAATGAAGAACACTCTAGAGACACAACACATGGCTGGATATATTGATTTTCTTAATATACTTAGTATATTTGTTATATTTTAACATTCATTAGAGAGGTTAGAACCAAATAATGGACAACAAATAGGGAGTTCACTATGTAATGACAAATAAATGTTTGTTAAGAGGTGTGACGAGAATAAAAACTGACATGTGGGCTGTTTTGCTTTGTTGCTGGTGTTGTGCCAAATTTTGCTGATTGCCTAATCCAGGGATTCCCAAAAGTATCAGCCAAACCTCTTACATGCAAAATATTGATTTGAAGCAGCTCCTAAGATTTTAAGTTAAAATGTCAATAATATAACAACACATTTGCATGTTCAGTGTTTTCTGATGTTGGTTAATCACATAATATCTCTCTTTTTTTTCCCCCTTTTTTAAATAAATATATTTTAATTATCACCTTGACCTTGTCAGTTATTGCCTTTTCCATGGCAACCTAATATTTATGTGTCATAGCCTTGCTCATGTCCACACTATATCTTTGTCAACATTCAGGATGAGTTAAAATGAGCTCAAAGTACAGTATTTATAATTATACAGTATGAAACACATAATAGAAGTCAAGTCAAACTTTATTTATAGAGCACAACTTCAACACAACCATCGTTGATCCCAAGTGCTTTACAATAAAAGGTTAGATAAAAAGCAACAGAGATAAAAAGGGAAGAGAGATGAAAAAAAAACCATACATCAAAATTTGATTTTAAATTTGATTTAAAAACACTGAGCGATGGAGAGGCCCTGATAATGAGGCGTAGACTGTTCCAGAGTTTAGGGGCAGCAACAGAGAAAGCTCGGTCACCTTTGGTTTTACAGCGAGAACGAGGGACAGATAAAAGAAGCTGGTTTCAAGATCTTAATGACCTAGAGGTTTGCATACCAAATTGTGCATATGTCCTATTTTTTGAGAGAGATTCAATAGGCCTAAACAACAGCTAATGAAACTTAAAACTTATTTTTCCCTATTATTTTCAAATCATTATAAAAATTACCACAAACCTTTATAGACATTTATTTGTAAACTCAAAACTGAAGTTAAACCATCAGTCTCACTAAGCCTGCTGTCCATTCCTGAGGTTAAAAAAACAGCTTTTCAGAAGTAAGTTATTATAAATGCTAATTTTATAAGTATAGTTATTATAACATAATACAAAGTATAGTTTTATAAATGTACATACATAAAAATGAAAATATATATATTTTTTAAACTTTGCAGGATTTATGATGGTGATTATGACCAGTGAAATGCATCATTACAGTCTGTGAAAAGGTCCATTGTTTGTTTCCATGTTGTCAAGAATAAACTCCCACTTTGCTGTGTGAGAGAGCAGCACACCAAAGAATCACTGGCACTACTCCTTAAGTCATTTACCAGATGTTTGAGAAACATGACTCTCATTAATTACAGTTAAAAGTGTTGAGGTAATGAGGACTTTTATTATTCGTACAGAATAACGTTTCAATAGAACTGTCTTTTTTAGCCAGTTCTTTTAGAAACTCTTTCTGTTTTATTTGTTCTGTGTGTCTGGTAGACTTCCCCAGTTTGGCTTAGGTTTTCTGTTTTCTAAGGACTGGATGAGAGTGTGTTACCAGGAAATGAAATGAAATGCTGGCCAAATTTGAGCCTCAGATTATTGCTCTTGATTGTTTGGCTTCAGAAGGCTTGGAATATGTCACCCTGGACCACAAAACCAGTCTTAAGTGTCAATTTTTCAAAATTGAGATTTATACACCATCTAAGCTGAATAAATAAGCTTTACATTGATGTATGGTTTGTTTGATATGACAATATTTGGCTGAGAAAAATCTGAAAATCTGTAATCTGAGGGTGCAAAAAATCTAAATATTGAGAAAATCGCCTTTAAAATTGTCCAAATGAAGTTCTTAGCAGTGCATATTACTAATCAAAAATGAAGTTTTGATATGTTTACGATAAGAAATTAACAAAATATCTTCATGGAACATGATCTTTACTTAATATCCTAATGATTTCCGGCATAAAAGAAAAATTTATAATTTTGACCCATACAATCTATTTTTGGCTATTGCTACAAATATACCCCAGCGACTTAAGACTGATTTTGTGGTCCAGGGTCACATATAACACACAAGTCCTGTGGACCATGATGTGTGTTTACGCTTTTCAAAGATGGACAGCCACAGTTATGTTTAACAGTTTTGCAAAATTAGGTCCATCTTTTTCATCATTTGTCATTTTTTGGTACTTCACAGCAAATTGGAAGAAATGCAATATCCAGCACAATGTGGCCACTGGGAGCAAATTAAGAGTTAAGGCTAATTCACATTGCACCGACAGATGCCAACAAATGCCGATAGACACATTTACTAGGTTTTGTCTGATTAGTGTCCCTGTCAGCATCTGTTGACATTGGTTGTGCCTGTTTTCATCAACTGAACATGTTTGTTGGGTCTTTGATAGTGATTGTAACACTGAAGATTTGTTCTTAATAGGAGGGGATTTCAACTGTAAATGCCACAGATAAGAGTTATGTTAAGCCTCCTATGGTTTCTCGAAAAAGATTAATTCAGTTAATAAAAAACAACATGATTAGTAGACATATGGAGAAATTTTCATAAGACACAGAAGCAATATACATGGGTTCATTCATATAATAATATGTTGTCTTTAGCAAGATTAGACAGATTTTATAGTTTCAGTCATCAACTTAATTATTTCAGAGATTGTTCTATTATTGCAGTCAGTTTTTCAGATCATGGTTTAGTACAGTGCTTTCTAAATTTAGGATCCATAAAACATAAGAGTGCATTTTAATAACAGTCTTTTAACTGATTTAGAATTTAGAGATATTTTTATTATGGTGGGACTTTGGTAAAATACCAATTAGACAATTGAGTCAACAGTATGCTTACAACATCACTAAAGACTTAACTCGTTTAATGGTAAATTTAGAAGAAGACATAAAGAAACTTCAGGGATCTATTGAAATGATACAAAATCAAGAGCTTAGTGGAATTTTAGATGAAAAAAAAAAAAATTCTCTATGAGATGATTAGTTGAATCAGGTGTATTAGATGAAGTACAAAGGCCCTGTCCTAAAGGAAACCCTAGACCTTGACAGTTTTCCACTGAGTCCATATTTTCTCTACGGTCTAGTGGACTTAATGGACACACATGCAGCAGGTCCACAAGTGCACATGAAGTGTGCCATTTGGTACAGGGCTTCTATGTGCAGAGCAGGGGGCCTTCAGTATGTGAAGCAACTGCCCTAGACAAGGGTTTGTGTGAACCCCAAGTGTAAGCTGAGGGACATTTAAAACATCCACACTCAGCAGTTCAGAAGCTCTTGCATCACAGACTGACCTCATCTTCATGTGACATTCAAAAGGAATGTATGACTGTGTCTGTGTGAACAAAGGCTGTTATAAATACTTAGCCTACACTACTGCTTTTTCTCAACGGATTTTTGAAAAACGTATTTTGGTCGAGTAGTAGGCTAATTTAATATTCAGGATTACCTGACAGTCATCATTTATATTATTTTGCCATACTTAGACATCACTTACAGCAGGTTAGATTAAAATATAAATTTGTGGGATTTACGCACTAGCAGCAGCAAGTATTTTTCTTGTTATCTACTGTTTTGCATGCATTTCTTCTTCTGGACGCTCTCCCAGTCACAGCCACAGCACAAAGGTTAACTACATGTGAAAATCACTGCTTTACAAATGTTTTAACAACTTAATTTGCTCTCAGTGGCGGTGTTCTGTCGATTTGTGCTACCCTGTCAGATTTTGCTACCTCCCATTAAAACAGTAGGTAGTACAATTCGACATGAAAAATGCTACCTGTCAAATTATGATTTATTAATGTCTACACCTACGCCAACCCTAAACCTACCCTTACAGTAATGCAGATACATTAAATATTGTTGTTCAGCATGAGAAAAAAGACAGGACAGCGGCTCATCGGGAGAGGCCGGGGAGCCACAGCTTCCCCAAAATTTTGAGGTGAAAATGGGAGGAGGACGATTTAATATTAATAAAATTCACAATTCATGTCAGTTCTTGTCTCAGAATGTGTATTTTTTTGGTTGTAAATTCACAGCTGCAACACCATAACACTGAAATTGGAAAGCGCTGCTTTTCTATCGCGAATGTGCCGAATCTGCTGATGTAATCACAACCGCTAAGTGATAGAGAAGGGGAGAGGGAGGCGTAATTTTAGTCACACTATACAACAATAATTACTTTTTTTTTTTTTTTTCATTATTGAAAGGGGTAGGTTTAGGGTTGGGGTAGGTGTATACGTTAATAAAACACAATCTAATAGGTAGAACATTTATTTCATTGTCCATTTCCGGTCGGAGCTGTATCCCTATAGCCTTAACGGGGAAGAGTTGAGCACCGTTGGTAAAAAAAAATAAATAAATAAAAAATTAGCCAATCATCATCGAGTGTCCACTTTCAGCGCTGAGGAGTGTTGAGAAAAGAAACCTCTCAGGGGAGGCTAGCCTCCCTTCTAGTATATCAACCAATCATCATATAGAGACGTACATTATGTGATATTAGTTTGAACGTCTCCCGCTGCGCTGATAATGTACCAAGTACTTATGATGAGTAGCAATATTGAATATTTGATTGCCAAAAGATTTACCAAGCTGTCATTCAACACAGACCTTTAAGAAGGAATGGATGTTTGCTTCAAGTGATAGGCTAGGTAAGTGAAATTATATTATCTTGCTGTATGTTTGTCGTTTTTTTTACGTTTTCCGACCAAAAGCAACCAAAAAGCCATTTTAAAGTGGTTAAGCAAATAATTATAATAATAATAATTATAATAATAATTGGCATGGGATCCCCAGTGTTTAGACCACCCCTATAGTCAGGGATTTCCAAGGTACAAATGTGAAATTCAACGAAAAGAAAATGACAGCCGCAGTCGTCGGCGCCTACACCATATCTTGTTGCTAATCTTCTAAAAATGCCCTTTTCAAGACACTCTTTGGAGACAAAATAGAATAACATTAACTGAGAAAGGAAGACCTGCACCCAAACTGAATTTGCTAACAAAGGCCAGCAAAGTTTTTATGTGCCATTTCATTATGTCTACAAACCATAGTATTATGAAAACATTATACTGATGACAAGGTCAAGTAAGAAAACCATGTGTTTCGTGATACCTCTGAAATCACTTTTAATTGTAACTAGCCAAAGAGTCATTATTTCCTAACCATCTGACAAATGACTGGAAGTGCGGTGCTGGTGAATATACTGCTCTGTCACATAGCAATGGGTAAGTATATTCTTGGAAATGTGGAAACAAACAATACTAAGAAAAGGCTTGTGGTCATTTGACATTTGCCAAAAAAGGGGAAAAATAAGTTTTAGCTTAATTAGCTGTTGTGTATTACTTTTCTGTCTCTTACTAGTCAATACAAAACACACATTTGATCACAAGTTGGGCATTTTAAAACATAGAAAATCTGTTGTTGCACCTGTGACTAGTTCAAGTGTGTCACCAATACATATACGAAAGATCAAATATGACAATTTTGATAGTTTGATAATGGTATTTCAGGAAACACTGTCCCACTATAGTGTTTGCAGCCAACATGAGTCACAGATCCAAGTGTTTCCTTCCATTCAAACGGCCTTACAGAGAAGCCCTTTGTTTCTAAAAATGATAGAACAGAAAGGAAAGAGGACTTGAGGGTTGAGGTGAAGGGCCATTATAGCATTCTTTGATTTTCCTCTCTCTTCCCAGTGGTGCATATTCAAGGTCAGGAGATATAAAAAATGTCAATATATAGCATTTTTATCTGTGCTTTTAACTATATTAATTAGTTCAAAAGAGAGCTGTAAGACAATATTTCCAATCTCACGATGTTCACTTTCCTTAATGCAGAGGTAAAGTGTATTAGATGCAATATAAATAAATAGACGTTTGAATTTTACATTTAATAAACAGAAACACTTTATATTTAATAAGTTATGTTTTGCTTAATTGTCTATGGGGTATTGTCAGGAGGAAAATGAGAAACAAGAGACCAAAAAATGCAGATGAGCTGAAGGCCACTGTCAAAGAAACCTGGGCTTCCATATCACCTCAGCAGTGCCACAAACTGATCACCTCCATGCCACGCCGAATTGAGGCAGTAATTAAAGCAAAAGGAGCCCCTACCAAGTATTGAGTACATATACAGTAAATGAACATACTTTCCAGAAGGCCAACAATTCACTAAAAATGAAGTATGAAGTACTTATGAAGTATTCTAATTTGTTGAGATGGTGAATTGGTGGGTTTTTGTTAAATGTGAGCCTAAATCATCACAATTAAAAGAACCAAAGACTTAACCTTTTGAGCGGTACGGTCCCACATATGGGATTTTCATTTCCGTGCCACTGGGAGTACGGTCCCACATATGGGATTTAGAACGTTCGGTGACGTGGCATAACTGCCAAATTCAAACTGCGTTTTCGCGCTTTGTCTGACGCTGATATGCAGCTGCAGTTGTCATATAATCGCATCTATGCAGTGTTTTTAACCACATAATGTTTATTTTATGCTTTAGACATTTAAATACACATAAGTACTAGTAAAACAATACATTTAGAGTTCGTAAAATACACTCAGATGTTTATGGAAGCAGCAATAACAATCCATTCAAATATAATTTTCAGACGTGTTTTATTAAGATCAAATACACATAGTGTAAGTAACTATAAAGTTATCTCTATTCTTCTCCCATCTCACCCGCCACTTACTTGCATGTATTTTGCGAGAAATTGATGAATTTACGTGATGTAAATCCGACTGACAGGACTCTCTGAACTGCCGCGCGAACAAACATGGCGGCGCCCATCTCACATTACAGATCACGATCAAGATCATTTAGAACTGTTTTTAAACGATAAAACACACTCATTTGCACATATTTGTGAATCGGAATATCAGATAGTTGATTATATGGTAAGCAAGTTTATGAATATTTTGAATAAAAAAGGAAAAACGAAATAAAAGCGATACATCTGTCATACAGTGTTATTGTGGGCGCGGTGTGTCACGTGACAATCATGACGCGTCGCCATGGAAACATTAAGGGGAAACGTTCTAAAATAACGGTCGCCTAAAAAAAACTCACTCTGGGGGGACCGCTGGAATATTTTAAACTCACCACTGAAAAGGTTAAACTACTTTAATACACGAGTTTCACAATTTGAGTTGAATTACTGAAATAAACTAACTTTTCCACGACATTCTAATTTATTGAGATGCACCTGTACATCAGTGTTACATATAGACTCATAACACTTAGACATGGTTAGATAATGAAGCATTTGCATGACGTCAGAGAAACATACTGATATGAGCAGCAGTGGAAATATGGGCCAAAGTCACACATTCCTTTTGAGCCATGAACACTGTCTCTGATGCAAGAGCTGAGTGTTGTTGTTCTGAACTGCTGTCCTGTTGTAAATTCTGCTGTCTCGGGCAGGCTTGAAGTTGTCGTTACATTTATTCATTGTTAAGGATCCAAAAGATTTGTACATTCCAATTTCAATTCCAATTAGCTGTTTGGTTATGCACCTCAAGGTGTCTCTATGGTTAGAGCTGTTTCGTAGTAATGTGCAGTGAGAAAAACTCGTGGGAAAAGGATAAGGGAAAAACAGAATCCCCAGACATAATGAGAAAAGACTGACTGTATACAGATAATTAGCCTGTGAAATGTTGTAGTGATGATGCCAAAACCAGATTTTCTGGTCAAATGAAAACAGTATAGTCAGGACGCTCATAGGAATGTTGCACTAGACAAGAACATCTAATTAGAATTATTTGTTTTAATGTGTCACAGTCAGTCTCACTGGGTTTCTGGAAACAACAGTGGAAGAAGCCCTTTCCCTTTCCCTCTCCCTTTCTTTCCTTTCCTTTCCTTTCCTTTCCTTTCCTTTCCTTTCCTTTCCTTTCCTTTCCTTTCCTTTCCAAACCTTTAGAAACTATTATCACTGGCTTCCTGCAATTGCTGTACACACATTCAAGAGAGAGTCGAGTTACGACGAAAAGATGAAGATCTAACTTACACAGTGACTTTCATAAAAATCGTTCAGGAAACGCAAAACTTAAACTTAATTCAAGTAGGCTCTAACCAGACATGGTGAAAATAAATGATTCTTTCAATGAAATGAAAAAAAAAAAAGATGAAATTACTAGTAACAAATTAAATTTTGGGGTTGCACCCTGGACACTTCTCTGGTTCTGCCATTAGTGAACAATTAAAATGATTTCCTGCTTGTATTTGTAACCTGTATAGTCTGCTTTTGTTTCATTTTTCAGTCTGTTCCATGTTGTGCTTTGCCTGAGTTCTGTTTGCTAGTTAGTTTCTAATTAGATTACACCCACCTGGTTATCTTGTTATTTGTCTGGTTCCTCTGTTCATAGTGGTCACAACTTCAATGGAGTGAGGAGCGGTAGGAGAGTAAACTCAAAAAGTCTTTAATGACAATCCAAAGGGAAACACAAATGTAGAGCAACTCAGGAATACAAGCTGAGGAACACAGGGAGACATTCAGGGATGACACACAACAAATCAAAAAAAGAAAATTTCCATTCCTTGTCTATATCAATAGAATGACAATCATTTGTAATGGCATAATATACTGAGAGTGTCAGCACTGTTGAGTAAGCATAACACTACACTGTGAGGACACAAAAGCCACATTAGGAAAACACAGGGCTTAAATACTAGAACTAAATGAGGTAATTAATCAAACACAGGAGGAACTAAATGGGGACAGGAACAGGAACACCAAATATGGACATAAGGAAACACGAGGGAAAATTAGGAGCACAAGGGAACAACAACAAACACTAGGCACACAAGTTTGACAATAGTTCCATATAATGTCTTATGTTGTGTTATATATTTGCAGTTTCTCCTGAGATTTGTCATTAAAGAATGTAATTTTAATATTTCTTCTTATTCACTACAGCCGCACGGCACAGTATTCAAAATGTACTTGGAAATCAAAGCTGCACATGTCGAAATTAAAGGATTTCAGCATGTGCAGCCTCGTGTGTAAGATCCTGTCACTGTTCAATCACAGATTTCACAAATATGAACTTGTCAGGAAACATTCAAACAAAATGCTACACGTGTAGCTAATGTGGCTTTTTTGTCCTCACAGTGTATTCAACCGTGTTGACACTCCCAGTATATTATGCCATTACAAATTATTGTCATTCTATTGATACAGACATGGAATGGAATTTAAATGTTTTTTGGTTGTGTGTGTGCAACTTGGGAAGTGCCTCTCACTGGCTGGGAGAAGGTAACCAAACAAAATAAACATAAAGCACTTTTGTGGACATCTGCTAGATAAAATGCCTCAGCAAACAATATCTTACAACCAAGGCAGAGACCTTCTGTCACAAAACATTCATACTTGCTTTGTTGTTTTCTATGATGCTAAAGAAAGCTCATCTGTATTAGACAGTGGTGGGCCGTCAGGGGCAGCAGGGCCTGCTGGCCCTATAAAAAATAAAATTGTGTGAAAAATGTTTTTATTGATTATTTAGGTATCATTTTCATTTGTGTAATGTCCACAAAATTGCCTATGATTAGTTTCGTTGAGGTTGAACTGGAATATCCTACATAAAAAGTCTGCGGCCAGCACTACAGATAGTGCTACCCTTTTGTTGAAAGACGTCACATCTGATTTGTTACAAGCATTAATGACAGAATCATCAGCCAATCAAATTTTGACGTTCAATGACAGCACGCCCTCTGGGTCTAGCGACGTGCCCAGTGCTACCCCCAGTGTTTAGACCGCCCCTATGGTCAGGGATTTCCAAGGTACAAATGTGAAATTCAACGAAAAGAAAATGACAGCCGCAGTCGTCGGCGCCTACACCATATCTTGTTGCTAATCTTCTAAAAATGCCCTTTTCAAGACACTCTTTGGAGACAAAATAGAATAACATTAACTGAGAAAGGAAGACCTGCACCCAAACTGAATTTGCTAACAAAGGCCAGCAAAGTTTTTATGTGCCATTTCAAAGTTTGCAACTATGAGTGCTATGAATAGCTAACAGCTAGTACCGAGCACAAGTTATTTTGTTGGCAGTGTTTACTTTTTAATACGAGTAAAGGGACATGGAATGACAGACCCATGGACTTTATTTACATTTTAGAGTGACGTGAATGTGCATAGTTACCCGTGTATTGGCTGATTACTTTTACTGATCCATGTAGGGAAATTTACTCTGCCTTTAACCCACCCTAATCTGGCCTACTGTTGAAATTGTTGATCAGCCGTCATTGTTATTGAGAGCCTGTGTGTGACATAATGGGCATTATATGTGCATTATTTTGTGACTGCATTATAAAATGTTCCTATCACTGTGTTAGCTGTAACAGAGATGTGTCAGATGTGTGCATGTAGTTTACAGTTGCTTACTGAAGGTCCTGACTGAAACCCCACGGTACGCCACTGGTATTAGACCACTTGAAAACAGGGCAGGGACATTAAGGGAATATTTTTTAATTGCTATGAAATGTATTAAACCAGGGGTGTTCCGTTCCTGTTCCTGAAGGCCAAGTAGTTCAGGTTCAGTCTGACCAAACACACTTGCCTGAAAGGTAATCCTGAAGACTTTGTTTAGCTGGTGCAGATGTGTTTAATTAGGATATATGGCAAATATACCTGCCTATTTTACAGTTCCAAAGTTAACCTGCCAAAGAACACCATTCCTACAGTGACAGTGCAGTAAAACTGCTATGTTTAGTAAGGGTGACTGTGGAGTGTTGTAACAATGGGTTAGATGCAAGACTGCCTGTGCTGTGCTGATGTTGTTGTTTACTTCACAAGCTCAAATCTATTTTGTTTTGTAGATTAATATACTTTTTGAATGATGAGGACTGTGGATTGCACTTCTCTGAACATGGAGACCAGCTTGGTAAGACAGTGTGCATTTTAATGACTTGATAAATACTGGTGCATTCAACTACTCAACCTCAGAACTCACAACTAATGCCTCATGTGTGTTCTTGAGAAGTGACTGGATATATCAGTCGTTTTTAATCTTTTTAATGGGCCATCAGAGGCCCATTTTCCACAAGTTGGTATGAATCTTTAGGGTCTTCGTGAAATGACTGCAACATATGCTGGTTAAAATTCCTCCCCTTTTTACCTTGTCAAAAACAGCTCTGTTTACAGCAACCTATTTCAGTGTATGTCTCTTTAAATGCTAATGAGCTCTGCTCACCCAGAACTAATCCACTGTGTCCTCAGTGGCTCTTATGTTCACTTTTACATCCAACTAAAAAACACATGCATTGCTAATACAGGACAGTACATCAGTGTCACTAAAAACAACACAACCTCACTCTTTTTACACTGATTAATATTATAGGTCAAAGAAGTTCCACTGTTTGAACTGCTTGGTATTACTATGATTTCATCATGTGGAAGGAATTCATATTATGCCCTTCCAGACTCTGTCAACGAAGCAAAGCGAAGTAGTAGAGTTTGGTATTACCAGGCGGTGTTTATTTGCAAATGTTTTATGCATATTCCAATTTTGCGCATAAGTTTAATTCGTTACCATCTTGTATTCAGTTGAAAGTTAATAAAATAAAAAAAAATAAATAAATAAAATAAAAAATAAAAATATTTTGTAGTTGTTTACAGGGGTATCACTGATCAGGGAAAAGGGTGCCCAGAGGATGACAGGGGCCCACAATAGCCGTGTTTCCACTGTAGGGCTAAAAACGGGCGTGCTAGTGCGTGCCAGAGCCAGTCGTGTTTCCACTGTCACTTCCGGGGCTTGATCGTGCCTCGTCGGTGCTTCCTCAGGGCCAACGGCCGGTGCTTTCTGGCCCGATGAAAACCTTGGGCCAAAGCGAGCCACTTGGGGCTAGAGGAGTGGTTATGAACAAAGGCGGAGTTTCTCCGCGTCTTGAGTGCGTCAGCGCTGCAGATCATTTCATAAAGTTAACAGCTAACACCAGCATTAAAGACTTTTAAAATAATTTTAGCTCAATAGGCTATTGTAATCCTTAGGCATCGATGCTTTTGGATTTAAATCTAACAAAACATGTAAACTAACGGCCGCTTTTATCATGTTCGTTTTGTGATCGCGCTATATTTCCAGTGACTTATTTCTGATTAGTTTTCTGACAACTTCTCTTTGTTGATGAAATGATGGGGTTGCTTGACGTTGTTCCAGAGAGGCGTGTAAAGGGCGGGTTTTAGTGAAGCACAGCGGAGCTTCTGGCCCGACGGTGGAAACGCATCGTGATTTTGGGCTTGGTGCTACAGGTCTGAGGCTATTAGCCCCGCCCGGCCCGTTTAAAGCACTGGCTCGCACTGGCCTGACAGTGGAAAAGCCGCTTATGATGTTCTCTGTGGGGCCAGATCACATTTTTATGAACATATGTCTTGTCTTGTTAAATACCATTAAAAAAGATTAAAACTAGACAATGAAAGTTCACTGTTCAGGGTAAAAGGAATAGTTAACACCCACTAACACTTGAGATTTATAGGCTGTGTGAGACTGGCCAACACTTCTTGGAAGTCACAGAATTACCCACACGTGTAGAGCCAGAGCCCTTTGTGAAGAGGGAGGTGTCTGAAAATGGTGAATGATTCAGCAAAATGGTGAGAATGAAATTACAGGCCCTGTCCCTTGCATCAAGCAGAGGAAAGGAATCTCAGTCAAGGAGCTATAAAAACCAGCAGAGCGATTACTGAAAACATCTTTTACTATATTACTACGTGCCTAACAGGGTGTACAGAGTTAAAGATTTGCTATTATACTGTAGTTCACATCATCCAAACTGACATAAATGTTTATGCGTGAAAAAAAAATCTGTAGTGTAAATCTGGCAGAATTTCTAAAAGAAGAATCTGCAAAGAGTCATTTCCTGTAGATAAGTGCCACTGCATTCACTTACTAATAACTTCCTTCACACATTCACAATATCTGCCCAACAAGAGCCAGATGGTCATTTCTCTCACTAGCACCCTGCTCGTCTGCTTAAACTACTGTACTGGAACATGTGTATGTTTCTTTTCAGACAGCCAAATTCTGTATTTTGTATCAGATTATGTGTTTAGTCAAATAAGTATATAATTATGAATCAGTATGAATACTTACAAGAGCACTGCTGCTTTTTATTGATCTAAAAATAAATTAAAACAAGCATAAAGCAAAGTCAGTTCAGTTATGCTACTAAATGTCAGTGAAAATTCATTTGATGGCCTAGCAGTACGAAAAAAATCAATAAAAAATACATTAGAGAATACTTCTTCTCCCATCCCAGTGTATACAAGCCCTATTATTACTGAGGCCATAAAATGGGGACATTATCACTCATGAAAGAGATACAAACAGTCGTAATTTTTATAGACTGAGCAAAAACAGATTTGTATGCTGACACATTGTTAGGTCAGAATGATTTCCTGAGGACATGGGAGGAAGGATAATACATCTGACTTTTAATCAGACCAATAAAACTTCAAAAAAAAGAGAAAAAGTTCTGTCAATTACTGTGTGGTGCTGCATTAGAATAGTGTAGGATACCACAAATCATGTAGGACAGTAGGTCACGGACTGACTTATTCTACTACAAATATTTGAATTTTGGTGCTGGTCTTCCCAGGTCACCCTGATCACCTTTTTCATATGCCCCATGACACTTTGTGTGAATTATGGAAGTAAAATTGCTTTATGCAATATTAATCATTGACTGAGTTAATTATTATTATTATCATTACTACTACTACTACTACTATTATTATTATTACATTTGGTTACACTTTATATTAGGTGGCCTTAACTACTATGTACTTACATCAAAAAATAAGTACAATGTACTTATCGTGTTCATACTGTATTGCAAAACACTTTTGCTGCTATTGAGGTGGGATACGGGTAAGGTTAGGGACAGGTTTGGTGGTATGGGTAGGATTAAGGGTGGGTTAAGGTGTAAGGGATGGGTCAACAGTGTAATTATAAATGTAATTACAGAAATTAATTACAGATGTAATTACATATAGGTATTTAAAAAAATATAAGTACAATGTAAAAACATGTATGTACACAATGAGTGCATTGTACCAAATGATTAATTAAAATGTAAGTACATAGTAGTTAAGGCCACCTAATATAAAGTGGGACCTTACATTTAAAATTATTAGTTTCATAAATTCTAAGAGGAAGTTCCCTAAACTGGAAATGCCACCCATAATTTAAAAATGCACAAGGCTTGTTTGAAAAAGGTTGTGAATTTAGTTTTTGAATTAAGAATGATAATTTCCCATTCTCTTTGGAGCACATGCTGCATGCATAACATCTGCTTATTATGTTTCATGGAAAAAAAAGTCATGATAGAACCGTCCAAAAATTAAGAATTCAACAATAACATAGATATAGCATCAAGAATTAAACTATAACATTACATTAGCTGTAGTTTTTCTTCACAAATATATAGCTACAGAATGGAAAAACTAGCAAACACCTTTGTCCTTTAATGTTTATCAAAACATATCTGTAATCTAGACACGGCCCTTTGTTTTTAAAATACTGACAGGCCTATAAACTGATTCAGAATATATTATCTCATATCAAGTGTGAGGAGATTATATGGTCTCCTAATAACTTTTCCCCATAGTGCATACCTCTATCTGTTCTTTTACCCTACCAAACCATATCATTCACCCACTCATAACTCGTGACTACAATACAAAGCTAAACCACCTTACCCGGTCTGATGCAACACAGGACGTCCATATTTGGACTTCCACAGCTATTTTAGAGTAAGAAATGAAACGCATGACAATACCCTATTTTTTTTTTTTTTATCAAAACCTCACATGACTTCCAACATCTGATGCAACACAACAGGGAGACTTCTTGTCAGTTGTATAGATGGCTGTCACTGAGAAAGACAATGCTATATGTAAAAAATGACTTGCTTTTTTGATAGCATGTTCATACAGTACACAACTACACACAAGCACAGGAACTCTGATTGACCTCTGACCTCTGATTTATAAAACATGTTTAGAAACTGTTTCTCCTTATGTGAGCAGATGGTTTACATTCCATTCATCACTATATATAGGCTGTAGGATGTGTGAAAATAATTGTAAGGCAGTAAGGCTGTAAAACCTGAAATCAGCTACATTGTGGGTACCAGCCAACACTCCCAACAAAACAATAATAATAATTATTATAAAAAAAGATTTCTTGAGGGTAAGAAAATGTGAGGGTAGTGATAGAGAGATACTGATGGCTCAGTAAAAGCAACAGAAATCAATGGAAAGTCCCCATGAGGATGCATGAACAAACGTGTGTGTGTGTGTGCGTGTGTGTGTGTGTGGACTGTGTCTTGTGACAGTTCTACTGCATTAGCTTTAATCACTCAAGGGAGTAGCTACTACAGTCTTCTCAGTTGAACAGGATTTGAGGATTACGTTGAGGATCCTCTCAAAGGAAACACTAGTTTCATGTAGCCAGACCTTCAGACTGACAGCAAAAGGTCTGGGAACCTTGTCCGATTTGAATGACTAAGGCCACCCAAGAGGCCATATGACTGACAGATAAAGCAACCAATCACATTTTTCTTTTGTGCCACGTCATGTTTAGGGGCGTGGAAATGTCCCCACAATAATAGACCTTTGTGTAAAAGTTTTGGAAATATTTTAAAGATTTTGTGCCATGAACTTTAAATATTTCACATACTTTTGAAAATCCAACGTTTAGTTTAGTTGATCCTGATAAGCTCTCTTCATCACAGTTGTAAACACAGCGGCTTTCTTCTTCCACGATGGGATTTGGCATAATGGCATCTTTGTTTCCAGGTGGAATATTAAAGAACGAGATCCTGTTTAATTGAACCAATCCGATGACAACTTCAAAACTGTTTCCCATTTTGTGTGCGATATGCATCAGATTTTCAGTGAACAACAGTCTGTAACATCTGAGGCGGAGATTAAGGAGATACTAATAAGGACTACCTCTTATTCCATAATTTCAGAATCTTCTTTCATAACTATGTTTAGCCAACTCAACACAGTAAAGCCACAACAAGTGCAGCGTAAAACAACGTAAACAGTAAAAAGTGTACAAAACAGTAAAAAAAGCCTGAGTATTTTCGGTGTAGGGATGCTAAATCTATGGAAGATAAGGTTGATGTTGATCTCAGAGTGAACCTAAACAATAATTTACACCATTCTGCTGAACAAAATGTTTTGTATAGGAGCAAAAAAAAAAAAAAAAGAGTAGTGTTCACCCAGATATTTTGAAACTGCTTCTATCTCAAATATCGGATATATCCTTCCTCTGGCAGATACTTGCAGACCACAGAACAATGTGTTTAGGAAACCATATTTGTCAACGGTTAACTCAGTTTAACCAGGTCATGTGTTATGGTCTGTTCACTTTACAGTATATGCAATATGTAAGTAAGGTAATATTTCAATGGTTTATATGTTTTATGTATGTTTTATATTTTTATTGGCCATCTCAGTTTTATTTTATATGTAGCAGTCTCTGATAGACACCACTTATAAAAACGCAAGTATAAAAACGTAAGAATGATTCAAATAACTAGCAAAGAAACAGAAATATCATCACTGCGAAATGTACAACTGTATTAGTATAGCGTATGTACTTGCTTGTTTAAAGTCTATGAGTGCAGAGGGAGTAACTAGATGTCCACAACAAGCATGTCCTGATCTGACCTACAGGCCATCATGAATGCTACTGCTGGATAGGGTATTCACCCTGCTGCTTTTCCAATAAACAGGTGTGACTGATCTAAGTATGTCAGGCTCGCAGATTTCTGGCTCACATACTTAGATCAGTTTGTTGGCATTTGGAAGTGTGTAGGCCTTCTTGCATTATTATGTTGTTACATTATGATTATATATTCAGTGACATAAAATGGTCTTTAAAATGACAATAATATCGCTTATTGCAATTATTTCTGGGGCAATATATCGCACAACAAAAAGTTGTTATCGTGACAGGCCTAACAACAACGACAATATTCTGAACAAACATTTAATCATGTTTAATCAGCAAACCAAGTTGAATGAATCTCACACCTAACATACAGCATTATGGTCAGTTCACACTTTCACAAAAACTATAAAAAACTATTAAAAAAAACTTACTTATTTGTTTTGCTTGGTCATTCACAATGCTCATTTTGGCCTCGGTGGTGAAGTGTGCAGAAAATTCTGCTGGACTGAAATTTAGTCTTTGGTGAACAATCTTCAAGAGTGCAAATAATATTTTAAGTTTTAAGTATCTTTCAGGCTCGCGTGAGGTCTCCACAAGCAACAAAGTCTGCTTGAACAAAAACTGTTCTTTAAACATTTAAAGTTTAGAAAATAATATACATACAGACCGTTACAGTTTGAAGTGAGGTGCATTCACAGTACTGGTTCTTTCTTACCGTTATTAATTTTAATTTCAAAGAACTTTTTTATTATCATCTGTGTCTTTTTTTGAATTATGATTGACCCCTCTGTAGGTTGTTGTGTATGAAGTGTCCTCAGAGCAGAGTTAAACAAGATGGCCTTGTAGGACATACAGGAACTCAGACAGCAACATAGTGTTGGCCCAGATCCGGCCCACATGTGGCCCGCGTGAAATCCAAAGAGCGCAGACTTTTAGGTTAAATTAATTAGCTTATAGTGACTTCCATTTATCTATAGACAAAGTATCAGCAAAACATTTACAAAACTATCAAAGCCGCTCATCTACACATAAAAGGTGCTTAAAAGCTCAAACGTCCATTAATAAGAGCTCAAATCTATAAGTTAGCTTACCTCTAATTGTTAGCCTAGTTAACGGTTGTGATGGTAACGCTTTTTTTGAAGACACTAAACCACTCCTGTTAAGTAAAGATTCAACAGAAACGTGTCAATTACATGTAAGAAAGTGTCAGGAACGGTTGTATGTATTATTTGTGTAACTTTAGGGACTAAACGTACCTGAAAGCAATGAAAACAGCAGAGAGACAGCCTCTCTCTGAGTGAGTTGACGCCCTGTTACCATGGTAACCTCCTCAGCTCCAGTTTAAATGCGATTTGAATGCTCAACGTGCGCGCCCATTGGCCGTCCACACGAACGCGGTTATTTTCAAAACAGCAGCTTTTTCTATGCGGTTTGGCCGTTCGTCCTCACGCAAAGGCTGCACCAGGTCACTGAAACTGAACATTCTGAAAACTTCTGCCAGGGGGAAGATTTAAAAAAAACTCCGGTTGCAGTGTTTTTGGCTTGTGACCTCGGAGCCTGCGCTGTTATCTCTGCCTACTGGAAACTTTTTCAGGCTTCTGATTGGCCAATATGGCCTAAAACACATCAAAGTTACGTATTTACATAAATAGTACATACAATGTCATGAAACTTCAACATCTATTGTTTAGTAGGCCTACATCAAACTGTAAATTGAATGATGAAAGCAGTGAATGCAAAACATTGTTTGAAGTCAGTTGTATATAAATAAAACAACAGGATATACTATTTTATAATATAACATATAATATCATATCATATAATATCATATGAGGCATGAATATAATTTCACATGAAAACACAATTAAACACACAATATGAGCTTAATGTTATGCATTTTAAAAATATATTTTCAAAATGTATTTAAATATATTTAACAGTGTTTCACATATATGTGAATATATTACCTTTCTGTATGGGAAAACATTGGGATTTTAGTCAAAAATATTTGAAATGGATTTTAAATGTAGGTCAAGATCGGCAATACTTATGTGGCCCACATATCTACATTTGATATTTGGCCCATGTCTTGTGTGCCGTCTTAAACACGGTGCCACCTCTGCCAAACCCGGGCCATGTTTGGCCCACATGCTGTATGCCAGTGCCGGATGAATGGCAGATGAATATATATATATAAAACAACAGAATATATTATTCTATAATATACTATATAATATCATATGAGGCATGAATATAATTTTGCATACAAGTAAACACATAATAACACACAACATGAGCTTCATGTTATGCATTTTAAAAATATATTTAGCAGTGTTTCACATATATGTGAATATATTACCTTTCTGTATGGGAAAACATTGGCATTTTACTCAAAAATGTGGGTCAAGATCGGCAATACTTATGTGGCCCACATATCTATATTTGTCATCTGGGCCAAATACTGCATTTGACATCTGGCCCATGTCTTGTGTGCCGTCTTAAACCCGGGCCATCTCTGGGCCAAATTTGTTTGCTGACTGGGATCTTGACATAAAAACATTGTAGCGACATCAATGTTGGCCCTTTCAACTTGAGACATTGTACTGAGGTCATTTATAGAGGCCTATTGGGATCTCTAGCCAATTTTCTGTACCAGAACATCAAAACATACAGATTTGTTTCCCTTGGACTAGTGTACTTAGGTTATGGGACAATAAAGAGTAACATTCAGGTTGTTTGTGGGACATTTTGATAAATAACTCCCCATAACCAAAAGATGGGAACTGTATTGTCTGAGGTTTAGGATTGAGATGCTGAACGCTGTGTTGTTAAGGGTCACCAGATGTTTCAGGTTTGAAGCTGTGGATGAAGACGATCAGGGTTTTTGTGGTGACAGAGTGCATGATCATGGTCTGTACTTACCAGAAAAAAGTTAACCAGTCGTTTAGTGTAAGTTATAGAGACCCAGAGACAAGTGTCAGACAAGCCACATCACTGTGGTTCTGGGGTGTGTTTCACAAAAGCATTGTTAGTTTACTATGATCACAACTTCCCTCATTTAAACATAGTTTACCGATTCACCATCTCCTGAAACTATAGTTCAAACAAACATTTGTAAACAGTGACCATGTTTCGAAAACAGTTGCGTCTAGCTAGTCTAGTTCTATGCATCATACTACGGTAATGTCAGTTAATCAGCGAGTTACATGGGAAACACACCCCTGTTTTAATGACTGTAAAATCAATTCAATGCCACTGAGTTTTATTTAATATTTTCCCAATTTTTAGATTTACCGTATTTTTTTTTCCAAGACATTGTCAGATGCCAGTGTTTCCTGTCGTAGCTATGCAAAGATTTGATTTCAAAAACAGTACATCATAGCTATTAAACTGTTTTGATTTTAATCAAATTTTATCTGTATTTAACCTCAGAATGATCTCAACGTAAAAAGAGGTGCTTAAGTCTTATTTTGGGGTGGCTGAGGTTTAAAATTAAATTCTTAATTTAAATGAAGGATTTTGAAAGTCTGACAGTGATCAGTGTTGAGTACTACTGTAAGGTTAACCCTGCCTGCTTTAAATGTTTTAAAATGATTAACAGTTGAAAACATTCGCTAGAAGTTTAGGAAAGTAATCAAATGTAATCAGTTACATTACTTTAATAAAGTAATTAAAATAGTTACACTATTATATTTTAATTAGGGTAACTTGTAATCTGTAACCTATTACATTTCCAAAGTAACCCTTCAAACACTGGATATAAATAAATTTGGTTTAAATAACCATTCAGCTAGAATATGTAGTTAGATGGTCCATGTAAGGCATTTTGAATTACTGCATTTCTCAACATGTCAAAAGAAAAGAAAACATTTAAACTTTAAGTGTAAAACCAAGGAAGCAACTTCACAAGACATGGTAGGTCTTATCAAATTTTATTGACTGAAATACCTCCAACAAGATCGCTAGATGGCAAAGTCAAAATTTTAAAAAATTAAAAAGGATTGAAAAGGTTGTATAATATAACAAAATACTTTTGAAAAATAAATGTATAAAAATACATCCAAGCATAATGCTTACACACAGCTAATGACAGAAATATAATATGTTTTGCATAATTCTCTACAAGTGCAAATTTCATCTAACAATACAATGACAGCTGACACTAAACTTATTTATCAATATCATATTATTACACACAATATGACTAAGTGTAACAGCATCCTTTCATTTTTTTTTTTTTAAGGTATGACAGTCAGTATTGATAAATCAGTAGTAATATAAAGAGCACTTTATCATATATATAGCTTGGCACACAGCAACAAAACCAATTGTCAGAAAAAAAGGTTAAATGGCAGTACCCTCAAAAGTACTCCTTTGTACGTTATCCCTTAAGGTATTAATACATGGTTTAGGAGCAGACAATGTAAAAAGGTGTACCTTTGAGTGTACAGATGAGTTCATATTTTGCACTTTTTTTCTGACAGTGTAGACAGGCCCTTTTGATAACAGTTTTCTTTGGATTAAACTAATAATGCATTGTGTGTGTACTCACTGGAACAGCATTTCATTGCATTTTGCTTCCACAGCAGCAACTTAAATACTTGCCCTGGTTGTACAGATACTCTGCGCCGCCAAGCCTTTAGAGAGGGTTCACACTGACATTATTATTTTCATCGTGATTGCAATTTCTGGTGAAAACTTTATGCAAATGACCAGTAGAGTGATGCAGTGATTACCAATGTCATTTACATTTAGTCATGCCGCAGAAACTTTTATCCAAAGCGACTTACAAATGTCATGATACAGGATACAACAGAAAATTACGATTCCCTACAAGAAGAGAAACAATCTCCAGCAATTTAAATGCTGTCAGTGTGAACGCGGCTTTAGGCCAGGGATACTCAAATCTGGCTCGCAAGATCCACTTTCCTGCAGAGTTTAGCTGTAACCCTAATCAAACACACCTGAGCAAGCTAATCAGTGTCTTCAGGATCATTAGAAAATCACAGGTAGGAGAGTTTGATCAGGGTTGGAGATAAACTCTGCAGGAAAGTGGATCTCGCGAGCCAGATTTGAGTATCACTGCTTTAGGCAGTGAAGGATTGACAGTTGTAAAAATTATCCAAAGTAAATATGGATCTGTGTGCCATGCTACACACACGCATGCATATTTATTTATTTATTTATACACACACACACATTTATTTATATGATATATATAATTTTTTTATTTATACTGATATATCTATATATCTAGTGCTGGGCGGTATACCGGTTCATACCGAATACCGGTGTTTATTTTTCTTATGATATGAATTTTTAAAATACCGCAATACCGGTGTTATTTAAATAACGTTCGGAACGCGACACACTGTTTGAGAGGGGTCTCTTTTCACTATTGCATTGTGGCAAGAACACAGCTGTATGTGTTACTAAGCGTGTTCTGAAGCTGTAGAACTAGTAGAACGTGATGACACAGAAGAACTCATCCACAATATCCACCGCGCGCCGCCACCAGCTCCCGCGTCTCACACACACGAGCTGATTTTAGCACTATATTTAGCAACTTCCAAACCCTTTTAGCGGCTTTTTTCCATAGAATATACAAACTGACAAACCTAGCGAATGTTTTGGATAAACCTTAGCTATGGTTCAGTTGGAAGATGTCGCCAGTGCTGCCCCACGAGCGCGAGATCTGACTCCCAGCGCAGCGTCGCGTCTCTGCGTCTGTTCTGTGCAGCGGCGGCAGAGAAGCACCGCATTCATTTGGCCGCATGCGACTGTTTGGAATTACAAATATGAGCATAGTTCGTCTGTTAATATTATGCACTTTTTTGTTTTAGTTTACTCAGACGCAGGCAGTGCGCTGCATGAGACAAAATAGTAATATAGCCAAAACCACCGCATAGCCGCTCTTTAGTATAACGTTAGATGCATGTTGATTTTATCAGACGATGTCGCGATTATAAATGAAAATGACTCCTGGTTAACATGTATTAATGGGTCGTGTTTAGTCACTATTTAGTGTGGAATTTTTCTACAATATTCTCTCATCATGACAGTAAAATAGGGCATTCTAAGTCAATCTACTGCAGTTTTTCCTCTCTCAATCAGTAGAAAATGTGGTTAACACCCGATCATGCATGAAAAAAATAAATACCGTCATATACCGTGAAACCGGTATAATTTTGAAAAATACCGTGATATACATTTTTGGTCATACCGCCCAGCACTATATATATATATCTATATATCTATATATCTATAGTCCCGCATGTCATATAGCACAAGACAGAGTTAAGGTTACATTTGGATTAAAAGGCATACACACAGTCCATAAAGACGAGATGCACAAAGCTACCAAAACAACAATGTTATATTTGTGAAAATCATGCAAGTATAAAATAAGTGGAAGTAAAGTAAAAAAAGAGATTATTTTGGTCCTAAATGGCTTACAAAACGTTTTCCAGACACAGTCCCTCTGGAGCAACCTGAGGTGATTTACGTTACAGCACAAAGCATTGCCACTATAGCACATCTTCATGTTGTGGTTTACGGTTTTTTGCCCTGTGGTAAGAAAGTCGAAAGTCTTTCAGTCAAAGTAAAATTACACACACACACAAGTTAAATGAATTAAATGTAATGGTATTTATTGTATCTAATGGGACAGAAGGACACCATCAACTTTACATATTAAACCCAACTTTGTAAAATGCACTCACCTTCTTCCAATGAACAAAATGGTGATAAATACCCCAACAACCACAATTCCGATTAAAGCAATCCCCCAGGCAAGTAAATCTGTTGAATATACATGTAAAAACAAAAGAAGATTATAGAAGATTTAGATTTTAAGGGAGAAATAGCATCAAACTTTTAAAGGCTAAACTATTGCCTTTAACGTTGCCTTTATGGTTGCCATCATGTTCTTCCCCTGATGTGTTATTTTTTGGGAAGGGGTCACGTGCTGCTGAATGTTTCAAATCTGTAGCTTTAGACAAATACAAACAAAAGCATACTTAAAATACACAGAAAAGTACTAGTTTCTAGAGTAGGTCTATGTATGGTGTGAACCTTCATATTGCTTACCGGTGTAGTTGATAAGACATTTACACTGTAAGAGAAGGAAAATGATATTTTAGAACTTGGTCTGTCCTAATGACTTGACAATGTAGCACTGCTTTTAGAATCACACAAACAGGCTTATTTAATGTGTAAATGAAACCGACACATTCATTGATAATACCTTGCAGTCAAGTTGCCACTGCAGGTTCTCGCAGACACGGATCGTCAGATTCTGAGGCGTTACATGCACTACAATCGGTAACCTCCCTCCGCTGGCATTCGGAGTTGAGTCGACAATAAACGTCCCATTCTATACAAACAACAGCAAACCGATGAGTTACTAAACATTTGACCGGTTTGAAATGATAACGTCAACAATTAAATCCAGAACATAAAACGCTCACCTGAAAATACCACCCCTGTTCGCAATTTCCAGCGCATGGGATGCCCGGTGGCACAGTGTATGTGTATCCACTGGACGAGCGCAGGCTCTCACAAGATATTTCCTGATTTGCAGGGCATTCTGATGAGGAATACAAAACTTCATTTAGCCTAATTACACGCCATATTTTATACTCTTGTAATATTCACTAGCGAGTTTCAAACTAGATAAATGTAGTTCACCACGCTTAGATTTTATGAACAAATAAATCTTTACAGTGGGAAAAACACTCACACTTACCGTTAGATGCAGATGCAGACGCACACCTCGCAAAAGTAATAAATGCTAATAGTATTGTCTTAAAACTGGGAATCGGATGCATCGCTGTTGCTGCAGCACTCACACACTGACTCGAGCGAGAAGAGGCAGAGCGGTTTTATAGCATGACGCAAGGTGGGCGCGGCACTAGAGAAACACCGCATATGCAAATTACAAAATACACTTAACCCTTAACCCAACCACACACGGATTGTTAGAGGGAGGCAAGCGCTAGAAACTGCAAAAACCTTCTCTCAAGAATAAATCAGCACAACACTGGAACTGTGACCAGGCAGGGTCTTAAAAATGTAGCTTTCCATCTTAGTTGTAGCATCTGTGTCTGAACCTTATTGTCTCGCATCTTGCCGAGGTATACAAACTTTCCCCAAACATCCAGATATGAAGTACTTTTTCCAAGCTAGAGGCAGTGGCGGTTCTGAATTACTCTCCGGGCGAGACCCCTTCTGAGCGCCCCCCACCCATCCGAGAAAAAAAAAAAAAATTTTTTACACAAACAGCCATGTTTTACTATAACAATATAAGACAAGCTTAAATTTCTCATTTGCACAAATCCTTCATCAGAACATTTGAAAAACACAATTCTGCACAAAACAGTATAAGTTATCAGAACTTAAATAAATATACTCTATATACATAAAAGTGGCAAAAATATGTACAATCAGAATGTAACAAGAGCAGAGAACAACAAAATGCAAATGTAAACATTTGATAATGTAAATAACAGTCGGCAGTGCAAATGAGCATAATCCAATTTAGGTATGGTAGTGCAAGATACAAAAGTAAACAGTTGTTACTGTAATAAAAATTTACATTCAGTAGTGCAAATAAGGCAGATGTGAGGTAGGAGAGAAGAGTTAACAATATATGAGGAAGTGGATCAACAGGGGTTAGAGTTCAGTAAAGAGACAGCTCTGGGGAAGAAACTGTTCTTTAATCTGCTGGTCCTGGTCCGGAGGCACCTGAAACGCCTGCCGGAGGGCAGGAGAGAAAACAGTCTGTGGGCTGGGTGAGAGGAGTCCTTAAGGATGCTGCGAGCTCGATGCAGACAGCATTTCCTCTGGATGTGTTCGATGGCAGGTAGTGGAGTCCCTGTGATGCGCTGGGCAGTTTTCACCACCCGCTGCAGTGCCTTGCGCTCCGCAACAGAGCAGCTCCCATACCATACTGTGACACAGTTGGTCAGGATGCTTTCTATTGCGCAGCGATAGACGTTCACCAGGATAGCCGAGGAGAGCTGATTCTTCCTCAGTGTCCTCAGAAAGAAGAGGCGCTGGTGAGCCTTCTTGACCAGGCTGGAGGTGTTGGTTTTC
Source organism: Onychostoma macrolepis (assembly GCF_012432095.1). Taxonomy (NCBI): domain Eukaryota; kingdom Metazoa; phylum Chordata; class Actinopteri; order Cypriniformes; family Cyprinidae; genus Onychostoma; species Onychostoma macrolepis. The sequence continues at coordinate 18,802,035 of NC_081170.1, read as the reverse complement.
CACAACATGTCCGCCGAGATGTGGATCCCCAGGAACTTGAAACTGGAGACACGCTCAACAGCCATTCCATTGATGTGGATGGTGTCGTGTGCCTCTTGACTCCTTCCTGAAGTCCACGATGAGCTCCTTCGTTTTGGTGGTGTTGAGGAGCAGGTTATTTTCAGTGCACCATGTGGCCAGGTGCTGGATCTCCTCCCTATAGGCAGTCTCATCGTTGTTACTGATGAGGCCAATCACCGTAGTGTCGTCTGCAAACTTGACGATGGAATTAGATCCATACACAGGCTTGCAGTCGGAGGTGAAGAGGGAGTAGAGAAACGGGCTTAGCACACAGCCCTGTGGTACACCAGTGTTAAGTGTGATGGATGTGGAGCAGGTGAATCCTGATCGAACATTCTGGGGTCAGGAAGTCCAAAATCCAGTTGCACATTGAGGTATTGATGCCCAGGTCTCCAAGTTTGGCTATTAACTTGGTTGGGATGACAGTGTTGAATGCTGAGCTGAAGTCAACAAACAGCATACGTGCATAAGTGTTCTTATTGTCCAGGTGAGTGAGCTCAGAGTGCAGTGCCATGGAAACTGCATCCTCTGTGCTCCTATTGCTACGGTAGGCAAACTGGTGTGAGTCCAATGTGGATGGTAGAGAGTCTTTTAGGTGTTCCAGGACCAGCCGCTCAAAGCACTTCATAACGATGGGTGTGAGTGCTACAGGGCGGTAGTCATTAGGGCATCTCGGGCTAGAGTGTTTTGGCACTGGCACAATGGAAGTGCATTTAAAGCATGTTGGTACGGCTGCTTGGGCAAGAGACAGATTGAAAATGTCTGTAAAAACCCCAGCGAGCTGCTCCGCACATGCCCTGAGAACACGACCAGGGATGTTGTCTGGTCCAGCAGCCTTGTGCTCGCTGATCCGGCTCAGTGCCTTGCAGACATCTGTGGAGGAGAGTATGATTGGTGGGTGGTCAGCTGAGGGATTGAGCTTGGTGGCAGTTTCTCTGTTGTCTCTTTCAAAGCGAGCATAAAAGTAATTTGGGTGGAGTGGGTGGGTTTGTAGTCACTGATGGCCTGAATGCCCTGCCACATGCGTCGAGGGTCAGAGTTGGAAAAGTGTCCCTCTATCTTTAGCTTGTAGCAGTGCTTGGCCTTTTTGATGCCCCTCTTCAGGTTTGCTCTGGATGTGCTGTAGGCTTGTGCATCTCCTGATCTGAAGGCAGTGTTGCGTGACTTCAACAGGAGTCGCACTTCCTTGTTCATCCAAGGCTTCTGATTTGGATATGCGGTGATCTGTTTCTGGGATGTAACACTGTCAATGGTGATATTGATATGATCCAATACAGAGGAGGTGTAGGAGTCAATGTCTGTGTGAGCGCCACTGGTGGCTTGAGAAGCAAACATACTCCAGTCTGTGTGTAGAAACCTTTCCTGGAGTGTGGAATCTGCCCCCGCAGGCCACACCTTGATGGTCTTCACTGATGGCTTCACACGGTTGATGAGGGGTGCATATTTGGGGGTGAGGAACAAAGAAAGGTGATCTGACTGTCCCAGGTGGGAGAGGGGTGTCGCAACGTAAGCTCCAGCCATGTTTGTGTAAACATGGTCTAAGGTTTTGTTTCCTCTGGTGTGACAGGAAACATGCTGGTGAAACTTGGGTAGCACTGAATTTAAGTTTGAGTGATTAAAGTCACCTGCAACAATAAAAGCCGCTTCCGGGTGATCAGTCTGTTGTTTACTGATGGCTGCATGAAGTTCTTTCATAGCAAGCTTGGCATCAGCATCCGGGGGAATATAGGCTGCAGTTATAATGGTGGAAGTGAACTCCCACTACTGGAAGAAATAAAGATTTCCCCACTGTTTTCAAAAGGGAAAACACTCACATGCTGGACTGCTTCTGACTGCCACACAGTAAGATAAACTGGTTACTAACCACTGAAATATTAATATCTTGAAAACAGAGAAAGCCTCACTGTTGACCTTTCACTTGCATCTGCACTCAAAATGCATTGCTTAATCATTCTTTGCTGGTGCCTGGGGACAGTGTTAAATGGGAACTACTGGCAGGCAGAGAAGAGAGTTGTTTTTGTTCACCCTCAGGGGATTTCCATCTACACAGGTGACATGTTTCATAACATTAGATGCTCTTCAAAAAAATCACTTCCAAAAGTGGTGCTAAGGAACTGTTTACCCTTGTTGTGCACAAAGAATATGTGGTGGAACACAGAAACCATGTTTTGAAATAACAGCTTTATTTTGCTTTGGTTCCTAATTTAAAAGCGCAAATAGCCAGCTTTGTATAAAACTGCTTACAACTGTCTTTTTGACAGATTAAACAAAATAAGTTCAACTTTCAATAAATGTGTTGAGATTAGATTTAATGGCTAAAGAAAAAATAAAGGTGGGGTACATCTTCCCCTACATAATACTGTATATTCATTTCCTAAACAGTATTACAATGTCTTAAATCTCAGAAATCATCAACACTTCACAAACTTTTTTTTTTTTGTTGCAGCAGCAGCAGCAGCAGCAGCAGCACTAGCAGCAAATCAGGTCAAAAACAAACAAATCAAATTTTTATCAGTTATTTGATTTCCACAAAGCATTAAAACATGATCTAATCTAGCATTAGTAACAAAAAGATTAATAATGGCCAAAAATAACAAAGAAATTCTTGCTTTGTTCAAGTCAGAATAGACTATCGTGAGTGTCAGGACTGCCAAGTGTCTCTTTAATTTAATCAAACCCAGCTTCGGTCCCTCAAGTTTATTAGACTTCCAATAAGTCTGCAAAGCTACAATACTGATATTTATGGAAGCCCGTTTCCGCCACTGAATAAAAAAATAAAAAAGGTTATTGCGACTTTTTATCTCAGAATTCTGAGATATAAACTCGCAATTCTGAGATATAAACTCGCAATTCTGACTTTTTTTCTCAGAATTCTGAGATATAAAGTCGCAATTCTGAGATATAAAGTCGCAATTCTGAGATATATACTCGCAATTCTGAGATATAAACTCGCAATTCTTACTTTTTTTCTCGCAATTCTGACTTTTTTTCTCGCAATTCTGAGATATAAACTCGCAATTATGAGATATAAACTCGCAATTGCGACTTTTTATCTCGCAATTCTGACTTTTTTTCTCGCAATTGCGAGTTTATATCTCACAACTCTGACTTTCTCGCACAATGAACTCCGTGTAAGGCTTTGCAGTGCTTTGTTCAATTTGCACTATCAAAATGAACTAGATGAATGCTGCGTCCGAATATGATTTTTGAACAAACATACAAATGACTAATTATTCTCCATTTCTGTGTTCTGCGCTCGCGGTTGGACAGTACCATTACCGCCGGGCAGGGTGCGGGAGGGGGGACGGCGCCGTATTCACAATATTCTTCATTTCTTTATATTTCTGAGTTTGAGGCAGCTTCTATCGCGTTATTTTAACAACAGCTGTCAAGTAAAGAGCGTATTATTGTAACATGAGAATGAATATATGAATGCACGCAGTTGGATTTCCTTCACTCTCGCATAAAACGCGCTTTCATCTCTGTTCTTGCTCTAGCATTATCTTATCTCCTGTATTTAATGTTGTAAGATATCGACCAAGCAAGGCATCTCCGATGAAAATTGTAAATAAATTAAGGATTCATTATTTATTAGTTAGTAGCATATTAGTTATTATTTTAAGTATTTTATTTTTTATTTTATTATTTTTATTTAGTCAATTATATATGAAGGGTTCAGATGCAAAAGCCTCTAAGTGCTATCTGAAATTTTCTTCTAAACTGAGAGCATTTTTCTCAGGTACAGCTTCTCAGGTAAAGTGAAATAACTGAACATAAACATATGAGCCTGAGAAAAATGCTAATTTTAGAAGAAAAATTCAGATAGCACTTAGATGTTTTTGCATCTTCATATATAATTGACTAAATAATTAAAAAAAATACTTAAAATAATAACTAATACTAACTAATAGAGAATCCTTAATTTATTTACAATTTTCATCGGGGATGTCTTGCTTGGTCGATATCTTACAACATTAAATACAGGAGATAAGATAATACTAGAGCAAGAACATAGAGATGAAAGCGCGTTTTATGCGAGAGTGAAGGAAATCCACCTGCGTGCATTCATATATTCACTCTCATGTTACAATAATACGCTCTTTACTTGACAGCTGTTGTTAAAATAACGCGATAGAAGCTGCCTCAAACTCAGAAATATAAAGAAATGAAGAATATTGTGTCTGAAAGCTGTGCGCGCCGTCCCCCCTCCCGCACCCTGCCCGGCGGTAATGGTACTGTCCAACCGCGAGCGCAAAACACAGAAATGGAGAATAATTAGTCATTTGTATGTTTGTTCAAAAATCATATTCGGACGCAGCATTCATCTAGTTCATTTTGATAGTGCAAATTGAACAAAGCACTGAAAAGCCTTACACGGAGTTCATTGTGCGAGAAAGTCAGAGTTGTGAGATATAAACTCGCAATTGCGAGAAAAAAAGTCAGAATTGCGAGATAAAAAGTCGCAATTGCGAGTTTATATCTCAGAATTGCGAGTTTATATCTCAGAATTGCGAGAAAAAAAGTCAGAATTGCGAGTTTACATCTCATAATTGCGAGTTTATATCTCAGAATTGCGAGTTTATATCTCAGAATTGCGACTTTATATCTCAGAATTCTGAGAAAAAAAAGTCAGAATTGCGAGTTTATATCTCAGAATTGCGAGTTTATATCTCACAATTCTGAGAAAAGAAGTCAGAATTCTGAGAAAAAAAGTCAGAATTCTGAGTTAAAAAGTCGCAATAACCTTTTTTATTTTTTTATTCAGTGGCGGAAATGGGCTTCCATAGATATTTCACCACTTGGTGGTTAGTTTTATTCACTTTAGTCAGTAAGTAGCCAGTAGCAACTTTAGTCAGTAGCAACTTCTGCCTCTGCCTAGCAACGTGGAGTTGGTTCTTTTGACTAGAGACAGTGTACTAAGGTCATTTGTGGGCCCCTGGGGGCCTCTAGATCAAGAATTCATATTGCAATATTATGTCAGAAAATTCTAATTTCTATTTTTTATTTCCTAAATTTGAGCACCATTAACATTTTTGTCAGAATCTTATTTTCTATAAAAAAACTTTGGCACACAGTTAGTTGGGGGACTAAACTAACCCATACCTTTTATGCCAAATGTGGGTTTATTTAACTTAGTGTTATGAGGAAAAGCAAGAAGCCTTATATTTTAAAGGAATATGATTAAATTAAGAAAGTTTCAGCAAAAAAAAAAAAAAGGTCACCATTTACTCACCCATATGTTGTTTAAACCTGTGTGACCTTCTGTTTTCTGTGAAACACAAAATGGAGATATTTAGCTGGATATTCAAGGTGCTTTTCTTAATAAAATTGGATGGTGCCTAGGGACGACCATGCATGGCCGATGTTCAGTTTGTTTGTAGGACATTTTAATACATAACGTCCCTTAAGTTATTGTTGCAGTAGAAGATTATTAAGAAATAGGAGTTCACATGTATTTCAGTGGCTGAGGTTTAGGACTGAGGACGACGGTTCGGCTTTAAAAGCTTGGATTAAGGCGATCGGGTTTTTGTGTTGACAGTGTGCATGTTCATGGTCTGTAGTCTAGTCAGATAGACCACACCACTCGTGTATGGTTTTGGTTGATGACTATTTAGCACAACTGAGCGATTAGAGGTTTAGTTCACCCTAAAATGAAAATGAAGTCATCATTTACTCACCCAGGTGTTGTAATACCATATGACCTACTTTCTTTTTTCGATTTTTAAAAAATGTCCCGCACGTCTCTATAAATGACTGCTAATGTATTAGCAAACCCAACTGACTGTGCTTTTCGGAAAAGATCAGTTTCTAGTCAATCGCAGTCACGTGAGCAGTAATCGAAATCAGCTTTATGCACCATGGCATGTACTGTAAGATAAATATGTTGTTTCATGGCAGCTTCTGTGGTTATTAAGCTGTAAAAAAAAATCGGTGAAATTTGCCATAACTTAACCGTAAACAATATGGCAGCAACATTAGGTTTTGCAGATTTCATTTCAATTTATAGTAAAAATGTATTTCATTAACTGATATAATGTCAATATACCAACCTATTACAGTATTAATATCTGTTTTGTACATTTGTAATACACTGGCAATCACCTACACAGGCGGTGATGAGAAAGTCACATGATAATTTGAAACACATGACAAGCAGCCAGAGGTGGACAGTAACAAAGTACATTTACTTGAGTATTGTACTTAAGTACACTTTTTGCATATCTGTACTTTGAGTATTTTTTTTTTCTGGAAACTTATGACTAACTTCACTACATTGGAAAGACAAATATGTGACCATGCATGGACCACAAAACCAGTCATAAGTAGCAAGGGTATACAGTATTTGTAGCAATAACCAACAATACATTGTATGGGTCAAAATTATCGATTTTTATTTTATGCCTAAAATCATTAGGATATTAAGTAAAGATCATGTTCCATGAAGATATTTTGTAAACTTCCTATTGTAAATATTTCAAAACTTCATTTTTGATTAGTGATATGCATTGCTAAGACCCTCATTTGGACAACTTTAAACGACGATTTTCTCAATATTTAGATTTTTTTGCACCCTCAGATTCCAGATTTTCAAGTAGTTGAATCTTTATCCTAACAAATCATACATCAATGGAAAGCTTATTTATTCAGCTTTCAGATGTATAAATCTGAATATCAAAAAATGTACCCTTATGACTGGTTTTGTGGTCCAGGGTCCCATATCGTACTTTTCACTCCACTACATTTCTATCAAGGTCCTCAATGTCGAAAGTCGGTAATATGTAGCAGCTTTGAAAGTCAGTGTTTTTGTTTTGTTTTGTTTTTTTAGACCGCCTATCAGTCACTCAATCACTCTTGTTTGGTTACATGAAGTGATTTCCCAGCATTTTTTGAACACTGACCACTTGCAAATGTGATTTATTTACAACAATTTAATAATAAGAAGTTAATATTGTGATATATTAGACACAATATTGTCTGATTTAGCAAAATTGTGTAAACAAAAGTTGTAAACAGTTGTTTATTATTAAAATCATGATCCTTTTTTACAGTGTAGATTTCAGTAAACACATTCCTGTCAACTTAAGAATACAGTGAGTAGGTATTGCCCTACATTTAAGCTTTGTTTAAATCCTGTGAATGTAATTGTCAGTCACGTTTCTGTTGTCAGTCACTTTCAAGATAACTTTCAGCATACAAGTTTTTATATGATTACATTATTCAGCTTTTTTATGAGTTGTTGTTAATATGATTGATTGTGGTTGAAAAGAGAGATGTCTTGTCATCAGTCATGTGCCTTTCCAAATGTTGTGTTATTAAATGGTATCTTGTGTTTATCAGAATGTCCTGGAAAGCAAGAGATACTGTGTAAGAGCCTGTGCACTACTGCACTCTTTAAAATGCTGGGTTAAATACAAACCGGCACTGGGTAAAATATGGACAAACCCAGTGACTGGGTTGTTTTGACCCAGCGACAAACCATTTTTAATGTCTTATGAAGTTGTTTTCCATGGGTTTACACTTTAACAATTTATTTAAGTTTTTTTTTTTTTTTTTATGTTTATGCCCATACATGTTTGTACCAAGAATAAGACCAGTTTAACCACTTCACTATGACTACTCTACTACCATCCTGAGGTGCCTGTGTACAAATACTGTATAAAGGATTTAAGAGGGGGGAAAAAACAATTCAGAGGTGAAGAAATATCCACACTTCATAATATTTGCAATCAAGTTAATGAAAAAATAACAAATATCAAAATTAATGTATAAGCTGGCATTTGAACAACTAATATTGTCTAACAAAATAAATACATGTGCAAAAAAATAAACGGATGCCCATGTTTTCTGTATTCAGAAACTCACTGAGGTATGTTTAGCAAAGGCATTTTAGACTTATGACATTGCAGAGGTTAAGTAACTCTCTGTCTCACCTGTGTCCACATCAGCTGGACAGGGGCAGGGAGGTGGGATTGGCAGTGAAGCAATCGTATCATTACACTTGGTTTGGCTTGCTTCATTCTTCAATTATTTTGGTGAGAGTACATTTTTGGTATTAGAAGAATTTGTTGTTGAAAATGCCCTGCCCTCTGTGTAAACATAGTGGCTTTCATGTAAGTACATGTCTTACAAAATATTTATATATGATTCTTGATTTCATGTCATAATCCCTAATCTTTTGGCCTTGAATTCATAACCTTACAAGCATGTGAAATGAGGTAGCGTTCCTAAACTCACAGAGGGTCCGATTATAACCAGAGTTGGATGAAACATTTCTACAATTACAACCATTTAAGCGTTCAAATCAGTGTTGACACCCAACGTGACACACCCTTGTCTATCTGCTCTGTTACCCTGTTGTGATCATGTTAGTGTGTTAGTGTGTTAGTATGAACAAGATTGAGAAACGCTATATACAGTAGGTTATATTATGTAGATGGGATTATGGTGTTTGGCTGTGTCGGATATATAAATCTAATTTACTATTTCAAATTAATTGTGTACGGTGCAGTACAGTAGAATATTGTCTACATAGATGTGGTTTTGAGATTGGATCAATGGATGTTTATAATCATTTCACCACAGAAATTATGAGTTAATTTGCTGTACTACAGTATATGATGACAAAATGCTTCTGGTACTTTAGCCCTGTTAATTCATCTAAACTACGATAGATTAAAGAATGGATATTACAGGTTGTCACGGAATGAGAACTCGGGATCCAGTTGCAAGTGAGAAAGGTTTATTTAGGAAAACAGTGAAAACAAGGTAATAAGGTGAGGAGCCAGATGATCTCAAGCAGACGGGCAGGTCTCAGAGGCACGGAGACTGTAAGGCACTGACCCGATCCAACACGGCAGGAGAAATCCAACAACTGCTCGGCAGAGTATCCGTACAGTAGGTAATCCGAGGCAGGAAGTAATCAGGAGACAGAAAACACTGGAGAGAACGACAGGCATGAGCAAAACAACGATCTGACTGACAACATGCACAGCAAACGCGAGACAGATAAAGGCAGCGAAATGCACAACAGGTGCGGCCGCGCCGATTTGCTCATCAGCACAGAGGTTGCCGGAGCAATGCTGACAAGCAATCAGACAGGACAACACGCAGACACGCAGGAATGAACACAGACCCGTGAACCGTGACACAGTTGCTGTAGACAGCTATCCTATAAAATACTGTATATTGTTACCTTTTTACCTGTATTTTGCATGTACACTATAGTGTATATTAATGGGACAGTGTTCCCAAAATCTTCCTGAATACCATACATTTTAGTCTCATACTGTGTGTTTAGGAAGTGAGAAAGTGTTCATTTAGTCACTTAACCACTTCTAAGATCAAACTTGTCATTTTTATATTTTGTAAATTTATCGGTGACAGACTTGAACTATTCACAGGTGCAACTACAGATTTTACATGTTTTAAAATGGCCAACTTGTAATCAGGTGTCTATGCTACGACTAGTAAGAGACAGAAAAGCAATACACAACTGCTAATAAAGCTCAAACTTCCCCATTTTGGCAAATGTATAATGACCACAAGCATTTTCTTAGTATTGTTTGTTTCCATGTTTCCAAAAATATACTCTCCTTTTGCTATTTGACAGAGCAGTAAACTAAATCACAAACAACACACTTCCAGTCATTTGTCAGATGGGAAGAGTGACTCTTTGGCTAGTTACAATTAAAAGTGATTTTAACTAAATCAATTAAAGAGGTAATAAGGAACACGTGATTTTCTTACTTGACATTGTCATTCTTACAGTATAATGTTTTCATAATGTGTTTTTAAACAAGGTATTATTTGTTTAGTTTGTCTGGTAGACAAGACTGGTTTCCTTTTTTCCCCCCAAGGACTGGTGAGGTTGTGTGTTACAAGGAAGTGAAATTAAATGCAGGCTAAATGTAATTTTAAGATTATTACTTGCTATTGCTTGGCTTCAGAAGACTTGGAATGTAACACACAAGTCCGTTGGGCCATGATGTGTTTTTTGTGCTTTTCAAAGCTTGACAGCCACAATTACTATGTTAAAATATTTTTGCACACCACTCCACCCAGGCAAAAATATGTCACTTTTTCTGGTCCTCCAAGGTCCTTCACAGCAAATGGAAGAAATACAATATCCAGCACAACATGCGGTAAGCTGTAGTGTCTAGACTAATGAGAGAAAATTAAGTTGTTAATACATTTGCAAAGCATTGATTTTCACATGTACAGTAGTAACCTTTGGCAGTGGTCATGACTGGGACAGAGTCCAGAAGAGGAAGTGCAGTTGCAAAACACTCCATGACTATAACAAGAAAATCACTACTCACTGCCAGCGTGTAAATCCCACACACAATTCTCTGGCTGTCATTACAGTACTCAACCAAAATAGACTTTTCAAAAACGTTTGTGTCTACCGTTGCTGAAACTGAGGAAATACCCATTTCCACTTACTTGAAAACAGACATTCAGTGAATTCACATTCATTGGGCCTCAGTCATGAAACACGAGCAGAACGAAGTTTTGTGTAGATCATATGTAATGTAATGTTCGTAATGTTCGTATTTTCAAATCTCATATACAGGTGCTGGTCATATAATTAGAATATCATCAAAAAGTTGATTTATTTCACTAATTCCATTCAAAAAGTGAAACTTGTATATTATATTCATTCATTACACACAGACTGATATATTTCAAATGTTTATTTCTTTTAATTTTGATGATTAGAGCTTACAGCTCATGAAAGTCAAAAATCAGTATCTCAAAATATTATAATATTACTTAAGACCAATACAAAGAAAGGATTTTTAGAAATCTTGGCCAACTGAAAAGTATGAAAATGAAAAGTATGAGCATGTACAGCACTCAATACTTAGTTGGGGCTCCTTTTGCCTGAATTACTGCAGCAATGCGGCGTGGCATGGAGTCGATCAGTCTGTGGCACTGCTCAGGTGTTATGAGAGCCCAGGTTGCTCTGATAGTGGTCTTCAGCTCATCTGCATTGTTGGGTCTGGTGTCTCTCATCTTCCTCTTGACAATACCCCACAGATTCTCTCTGGGGTTCAGGTCAGGCGAGTTTGCTGGCCAATCAAGCACAGTAACACTATGGTCATTGAACCAGCTTTTGGTACCTTTGGCAGTGTGGGCAGGTGCCAAGTCCTGCTGGAAAATGAAATCAGCATCTCTATAAAGCTTGTCAACAGAAGAAAGCATGAAGTGCTCTAAAATTTCCTGGTAGATGGCTGCGTTGACTGTAGACTTCAGAAAACACAGTGGACCAACAACAGCAGATGACATGGCAGCCCAAATCATCACTGACTGTGGAAACTTCACACTGGACTTCAAGCAACATGGATTCTGTGCCTCTCCACTCTTCCTTCAGACTCTGGGACCTTGATTTCCAAATGAAATGTAAAATTTACTTTCATCTGAAAAGAGGACTTTGGACCACTGAGCAACAGTCCAGTTCTTTTTCTCCACAGCCCAGGTAAGATGCTTCTGACGTTGTCTCTGGTTCAGAAGTGGCTTGGTAGCCCTTTTCCTGAAGACGTCTGAGCGTGGTGACTCTTGATGCACTGACTCCAGCTTCAGTTCTCTCCTTGGGAAGCTCTCCCAAGTGTTTGAATAGGCTTTGCTTGACTGTATTCTCAAGCTTGCGGTCATCCCTGTTGCTTGTGCACCTTTTCTACCCAAATTCTTCCTTCCAGTCAACTTTGCATTTAATATGCTTTGATACAGCACTCTGTAAACAGCCACACCTTTCAGTAATGACCTTCTGTGACTTACCCTCTTTGTGGAGGGTGTCAATGTTCGTCTTCTGGATCATTGAAAAAGCCGTGAATCGTATGTGTCCAATAAATATGTGTATTTGTGTTGTCTGGCCTAAAAAAACTGTCGTCATATTATTTTATTGATAATAGCAAAGAGGAAGGAACTGTTCTTTGCAAGCAGCAATGATATTATCAAAATGTCTGGTTAATTGACTTTAGAAAATGCTCATTTGGTGGATTTGAGTGGTCACAATGTCCGCAGAATTAAAAGCACCGTGAGATAGGCATTGTTTTTTTCTGGTATACAAGTCACGTACGATGTCTGATACCCAAATCCAAGATCTTGTCTGGTACCCAAAATCAGTTAAAAAAAAAAAAATACGGTTTTGTCTGGCACCCACAGCATGAGAGGTTGACAGAGGAAGCCACAGTGATTATCATAAAAAGTGAGCAGGGTTTATTCAATAATCTTTGTTGCACATGTTTACATGCTCAGACTTCGTCTGAATGGTGTAGCAGGCTATGAATTTTCATTGCAGATACTGCTTGTGGGAAGTGAGAGTGTCACATCTCTGCTAGTAGATAATGTCTGAATTATTTATTACAAAGCATCTAAGAGAAATGTGTATTCCAGGTGTATTTCAATTCCCATTAGCTTGTTTTGGTCATATGCACCTCAAGGTGTCACTATGGTTAGGACTGTTTCAGTGCAGATGAAGACTCAAAGGAAAAGGGCCATGGATAAACAAAATCCCCACCATAATAAGAAAAGAATGTAAAGTCATGCTGTATTCAGAATTTATTTTGATTCAAAGGATTTGTGCAGACCTTTATTTATTGCAAAATAACTCTCCAGATCCAATAATTGATATGTTTGCTTTGATATCTGATATTATTGACTATAAAAAAAACAGCAATTCATGTGTCTGAACAGTAGATCCTGTCACTGTTATTCAGCCACAGATACCAAACATGAACTTATCAAGAACATTCAAAGTGCTGCAGCTTGCACAGTTATGTGAATCCTGTGAGTGAAAACTGTTGTGTGATCACAGTGTAATGTTGCTTATTTGGTTTCATGTTACAGTACTCACTCATCAGCTCATACAGACACACCCAGTAATGCACTCTATTTTGTCTGTATCATGCCATTACAATTTATTGTCTTGTTAATTGTTGAAATATAAACCGTCACAGGTAAAAAAAAAATTCACTAACTAGATACATGTCAAGGTAATCAGTGAGGTGTTAGTCTTGAGGCAGAATTTAAATATTTTGATTTTTTGTTGAATGGAGAATGTCGAAATTCCTTTCAGTTGGTACACAAAAAGTAGTTCTGACACTATACACAATGACTGGAAAATTAAGTTTGTTCCAGTGATCATTTTTTTCCATATTGGTCTTATGTGTGTGTGAGAGCGAGAGAGACAGAGAGAGAGAAAGTGCCCCTTTGTCATTAAAAGAAACTTGGAAAGTACCTCGGGGGGGATGGCAACAAGACAAAGACAGAACATGGACATGTTTGTATCCTGCTAGATAAAATGCCTCAACAAACAAAATTCTACAACCAAAGCAGAGACCTGCTGTCACAAAACATACTATTTTCTTTGTTCTCTAATCTCTAATGAAGGTTTTTCCCCAACATAAAAATAAAGGGGATTTAATATTGATAATAACATTGAAGACATTGTATGATTATTCCTTAAAGATAAGGTTTTAATAGTTTTAGTAGCAGTAGCCTATTACGTTCTGCCCAATGTCTTCAAGTGAAACCGAACTTTTATTTTGACGGGCCGTGAATACCTTTACATTTCTGTGTAGGCTATATGATATATGAGAATAGTTTTTCTCAAATGAAACGCTCGAATGCTCATGAAGTGACTCTCAGAGCAGTTCTGGAGATGTTGTTCATGTATTTATGTCCTCATTTAGTGAGACGACATATCACCGCAAGCGTCGCGCGCTTCTGTATGAGTAAACAAACCCGCGCGTCTGCGCCATACATTAAAACAGAGACACGCAGAAGTCATATTTAAATAGACGTTTTGCGGCTTAATATTTCCAAATAGGAGTGGGAGTGTGCTCACTTGTGTGTGCGCTTACGTGTGTGTGTGCGCGCGCGAACCGGGGCGGAACTCCGCTGTGCGCGCGATACAGAGAGCGCGACCATGTAACAGACAGAAATGACACGCTGTCGTGCAAATAAGATAAATAACATAAGGCTATTTAGTTTGTTTAATAAAAGAACAAGGTATAGACTTGTTCTATAGGGAAGGTAACATTGAATGACTTCTTTTGTGGTCTGGTGCTATAGACAAAATAAAATTGACTTGACCTTCAAGGGGGGCGGGGGGTGCCGTTGGGGGTCGCCCCTAAAATAATGTTAGGGGAAACACTGTATATATATATTTGGTTTTCTATATTCTTGGCTTTTTGATATATTTTATTACAAAGCATATTTCACTGTAGGCTAATGCTATTTTTTATTTTTTTCAGTCCTGAAGCCCTGAGAGCTGTTTACCTCTGAAGTGTCAAACGGATTCCAGTCAGCTTATGCAACTGTGTTGCATAACAGCCCAGCACAGCACAGCACAGCACAGAGCTGCAAATTCACACACTCAAAAAGGGAAGAAAAACATCTATATTTTGATTTTTGGAACTGTGGATTACTATACTTTTCGGATGAAGAAGACTGTGGATTGCACTTCTCTGAACATGGACACCAGCATGGTAAAACAATGTTAAGAAAATGTATTGAGCATTTGATTGATGAAAATTAGTGTATTCAACTACGACTATAGTAAACAACAACCTCCACAATGTCTGTGAAGAACTTGCAGTATGAATGTATAATACTGTACTGCTTTTGTTTTGTGCTCTGATTATGTCAGAGTATATTCATTAGATCCATTAATTTGGAAAACGTAAAATGTCATTACATAATATTCTGGTTTCTGATATCAAGGTATTATATTGTTGGTCAAATGAAATCTGACAATACTTAATCCATTTCAGAAATGTATCAAAACAAGTAACTTGAACAAATATGCAAAACCTTTTCTATTCTTTCTTTCTTGACAGAGAGAGAATTTGTCACACATAATGTCTGCAAATTGAAAACACTGAAAGTTATATAATCTCTGTCTTTGCACATTTGATTTATGTTTTATATTTATATTTATATATTTTGAGCTGCTTGGTATTTATATGATTTGATTGATGTAGAAGGAATTCATTAAGAACTTTAAATAGCATGTATAACAGAGTAAATATCACATTGTACAATTCATGCCAGGAGAATCTTTGGCTTTTGCTGTTGTAAAGCTGCAGAAAAAGGTCAAATGTATGACTAAATGGTTGACTAACTCTTCCTACTTCCCTAACACACATCAGCCACATGTTGTTGGAAAGGGAAAAGACGTGTGAGAGTGGTGTTGTCCAGTTACAGTGCACAGCATAAATGAGTACACCTCCTCTGAATAAATTCAAAAGATATATTTTCTGGTTACACTTTATTTTGATAGTCCACTTTAGACATTCTACTAGCTATAAGTAACTTTGCAACTACATGTCAACTAATTCTCATTAATTTGCAACTACATGTCTAACTCTTAGAGTAGACTGTTAGGTTAGGTTCAGGGTTAGTCGAATAAGTTGATATATACTTGCAAAGATTCTTATAGTCAGTATGTTGTGGGCCGATCAAAGTAAAGTGTTAGAAGATATTAAGCAGACAGTCTACTAATACTCTAATGACTGCTAGTTGACATGTAATTGCAAAGTTACTTATTAGCTAGTAGAATGTCTAAAGTGGACTATCGAAATAAAGTGTTACCTATTTTCTTAATGATCACTAATAAAGGTGGCAAAATTGAAATGTATTAAACGTACTTAAAACAGAAAAAAATGTAATTATTATCTGTAAAATAAGTGCATTAGCCAATTTTGTTTAAATGAAGGACTGCAGAAATGAGTACACTGGAATATTCCATTGTTAATTTTAGATTTAAAAGAGCTATACAGGTGCATCTCAATAAATTAGAATGTCATGGAAAAGTTAATTTATTTCAGTAATTCAACTCAAATTGTGAAACTCGTGTATTAAATAAATTCAATGCACACAGACTGAAGTAGTTTAAGTCTTTGGTTCTTTTAATTGTGATGATTTTGGCTCACATTTAACAAAAACCCACCAATTCACTATCTCAACAAATTAGAATATGGTGACATGCCAATCAGCTAATCAACTCAAAACACCTGCAAAGGTTTCCTTCAAAATGGTCTCTCAGTTTGGTTCACTAGGCTACACAATTATGGGGAAGACTGCTGATCTGACAGATGTCCAGAAGACAATCATTGACACCCTTCACAAGGAGGGTAAGCCACAAACATTCATTGCCAAAGAAGCTGCACAACCAACCGAGAGAACCACAGCCTTTTGAGGATTGTCAAGCAAAATCGATTCAAGAATTTGGGTGAACTTTACAAGGAATGGACTGAGGCTGGGGTCAAGGCATCAAGAGCCACCACACACAGACGTGTCAAGGAATTTGGCTACAGTTGTTGTATTCCTCTTGTTAAGCCACTCCTGAACCACAGACAACGTCAGAGACGTCTTACCTGGGCTAAGGAGAAGAAGAACTGGACTGTTGCCCAGTGGTCCAAAGTCCTCTTTTCAGATGAGAGCAAGTTTTGTATTTCATTTGGAAACCAAGGTCCTAGAGTCTGGAGAAAGGGTGGAGAAGCTCATAGCCCAAGTTGCTTGAAGTCCAGTGTTAAGTTTCCACAGTCTGTGATGATTTGGGGTGCAATGTCATCTGCTGGTGTTGGTCCATTGTGTTTTTTGAAAACCAAAGTCACTGCACCTGTTTACCAAGAAATTCTGGAGCACTTCATGCTTCCTTCTGCTGACCAGCTTTTTAAAGATGCTGATTTCATTTTCCAGCAGGATTTGGCACCTGTCCACACTCCCAAAAGCACCAAAAGTTGGTTAAATGACCATGGTGTTGGTGTGCTTGACTGGCCAGCAAACTCACCAGACCGGAACGGTATTGTCAAGAGGAAAATGAGAAACAAGAGACCAAAGAATGAGTTGAAGAGCTGAAGGCCACTGTCAAAGAAACCTGTGCTTTCATATCACCTCAGCAGTGCCACAAACTGATCACCTCCATGCCACGCCGAATTGAGGCAGTAATTAAAGCAAAAGGAGCCCCTACCAGGTATTGAGTACATATACAGTAAATGAACATACTTTCCAGAAGGCCAACAATTCACTAAAAATGTTTTTTTATTTTTTATTATTGGTCTTATGAAGTATTCTAATTTGTTGAGATTCACCTGTAAGTACCTAGGGAGAAATCTGGAATCACTTGTTCTGAGAGACTGTTTATGATTTATTGTGATTATAAAACAAAATTAATAGGTGAATGTTTATCATTACAGGCTGGTTGTTTTCACAAACTGCAGCCACACAACCATATTCAAACACCTTATAAAAGTGTTTTTTGCATAATAGGTCCCCTTTAAAGTTTGACTAATAAGTGATTCTGTCACCAATTTGATACTGCACAATGGCACTTATAAAGCTTCACATTATAACTCCAGTGTATTGCAGAGGTGCATGCAGCCTCAGATTTTTGAGTCTGGCAAAAGAATGGACCTAAAAAGCAGATGAGTGTTACATTTTGATAAAGAAAGACATGAGTCATCTTGGTGCTGGGCCAACATGAAGAAGATATAAAGAGGGAGGTCAGACAGACGAAGACTGGGACAGAGAGACAGTCCATTTAGCAAACATCCAAGTTAGAGACTAGAGGGGAGTCAGACAGATGAGAGGGTCAAACCAGGGAGTAAATTGCCAAGACAAGGCAGATTAGGACCAAAGGTCAGATGTGAGCAGAGATCAAACACGGCTAGACAGTCCAATACAGCCAACAGTCCCAGCAAGATCAGCATCAGGTGGCCATTCCATTGACTGGTGAGTTCTAGCGGGACAGTAGATAAACACAGCACTAACTGGGCAGAGGAGAGGAGCATGTATGGAGTGAAAACAGTATCAAAACCTCCTACAAATGCACGCGAGAGATCCACATGCGCGTACACGAATCCACAAATGCACGCGCGAGAGATCCATACACACACGAATCCACACGCGTGCGAGAGATACACACACACACACACACACACACGAACGAATCCACAAATGAAAGCAAGATCCACACAGGGCAATCCAGACAAAGGCAATATGTGCATTGCTTCTTTGCTCACAGTATACACAACAAATGGCAAGTCCTTTGCAGTAGTGTTCTGCCTTAAGAATGTCCGTGAATATGCGGTTTTGTATTTGTGGATTCTTTTGAGACTGTCATTCCGCAGCTTAAACTCACAAATGCACACAGGCCTATCTGTACCTGGTGTGTCTCACTGGTCTTTACAAGTGAAGCTGCTGGCTCTTTGATCGCCCCCTGGTGGCTGGCTGCAATTCAGGTCATAAACCCCGCCCTCTCCATGTAAACGAATGGGACTTCAGTCAAAATAAAAAAATAAATTACACTTCCAATACAATTTTCCGAAATATGGTTTTGGTCATATAAGGTAGTTGTTATCACACTGATATATGTTCAATTGTTCGTTTTTGTGATAAGTTTGATTTTAGCTAGTAATTTGATGCTATAAAACGGGCATGTCGTTATGGTTGATTGGGTCTGCGGGAGTTTGATTCCAGCGGTGATGTATGTAGAACGCGTTCGGTGACGCCGCATAACTGCCAAATTCAAACTACATTTTCGCGCTTTGTCTGACGCTGAGATGCCGCTGCACTTGTCATATAATCACACCTATGAAGTGTTTTTAACCACATAATGTTTATTTTGTGCTTTAGACATTTAAATACACATAAGTACTAGTAAAACAATACATTTAGAGTTCGTAAAATACACTCAGATGTTTATGGAAGCAGCAATAACAATCCATTCAAATATAATTTTCAGACGTGTTTTATTAATATCAAATACACATCGTGTAAGTAACTATAAAGTTCACTCTATTCTTCTCCTATTTCGTCCGCCACTTACTTACATGTATTTCGCGAGAAATTGATGAATTTACGTGATGTAAATCCGACTCACAGGACTCTCTGAACTGCAGCAGGAACAAACATGGCGGCGCCCATCTCACATTACAAATCACCATCAAGATCATTTAGAACTGTTTTTAAATGATAAAACACACTCATTTGTACATATTTGTGAATCGGAATATCAGATAGTTGATTATATGGTAAGCAAGTTTATGAATATTTTGAATAAAAAAGGAAAAACGAAATAAATGCGATCCATCTGTCATTCAGTGTTATTGTGGCAGCGGTATGTCATGTGATAAGCATGACGCGTCGCCATGGAAACATTAAGGGGAAATGTTCTAAAATAACGGTCGCCTAAAAAAAACTCACTCTGGGGGGACCGCTGGAATATTTTAAACTCACCAATGAAAAGGTTAAATGACCAAAACCATATTTCGGAAAATTGTATTTGAAGTGTAATTTATTTTTTTATTTTGACTGAAGTCCCATTCGTTTACATGGAGAGGGCGGCGTTTATGACCTGAACTGCAGCCAACCACCAGGGGGCGATCAAAGAGCCAGCAGCTTCACTTGTAAAGACCAGTGAGACACACCCGGTACAGATAGGCCTGTGTGCATTTGTGAGTTTAAGCTGCGGAATGACAGTCTCAAAAGAATCCACAAATACAAAACCGCATATTCAGGGACATTCTTAAGGCAGAACACTACTGCAAAGGACTTGCTATTTGTTGTGTATACTGTGAGCAAAGAAGCAATGTACATATTTGCTTTGTCTGGATTGCCCTGTGTGGATCTTGCTTACATTTGTGGATTCATGTGCGCGTGTATGGATCTCTGGCGCGCATGTGTGGATTGGTATGTGTGTGTATGGATCTCTCGCGTGCGTGTGTGGATTCCTGTGTTTGTGGATCGCCATGTGTTTGGATCTCTCGCGTGTGCATTTGTGGATTCGTGTGCACGCGTGTGGATCTCTCGCGTGCATTTGTAGGAGGTTTTGATACTGTTTTCACTCCATAAGCATGAGCAAAACAATAACTAGACAAAAAAAATTAAAAGTTACATTTTTAAGCTTGGCAAGGCATTAACAACGTTTGTCAATGTCAAAATGATGACCAGATGGCCAATCAACTCAAAGTAGGCGGGGCTTAAATATTCACAGAAGTAGAGGACAAATTTCAGCCTAAAGTGTCAGTTTTATAACTGAAAAAGAGCGAGGAAAGATGGAAGTACCAAAACGTAATATTTGCCAACTGATTTACAATAGAAATGTTAATATCCAGTATAATATTTTGTTAGGCAAACTATTCGATTTTCTTTCTAATTTTGTGTTTTTTAATTGAAAATATGGTATCATTTACGTGATTGATGTAATTCCTAACTGAAGGTGAGACGACATGAAACATTTTGTGTTTTCGGGAATATTGGACATACACAAAAGAGCGAATGTGTGCATGTTTTTTATATTATTTGAAAATAGTTCATAATGATTACTTTCCAACAAAAATTAGACCTAGAATTTCCTTCACTGTTATGTTTCTTAATAGATCTTATGTAGCCCCTCCCCTTTTTCAGAGATGTGCTCGTTGTCTTCTCCACAGTGTGTGAAGGTAATTAAGGTTGCATGAATTTATGAATGAAACGCTCGTTTTAAAAAAGAAGAGAAGGAGACATCAAACCTGAGTCCTGACCCTTGCCATCAAATTCATTGATTCGTTAAACAAGGTTTATCCAAAGGCTCTTCATAACTGTAGCCAGCATGGCCATACATAGGAGGATTTGGAAAAAAATGCAAAATGATAAACCGGCAATATGGCAGACCATGGTTAACATAATTTTACTCTACATTAGTCTAATGAAAATAGGCTATATTACAGTGTATTTTCCACGCATCATAAAACAGAGAATCTCAGTCAGAAGGGCTTCAAATGACGTGTCAGAAAATAACCCCTGTTTCATTACTAAAGGTCTGTCACATTTCCTTCACACGTGATATCTAAAACATGCATATACCAAAAATCATCAACAAAGTATATATTTTTTTTTACAATATGATAATTGTTTCCTGGCAGGCTGATGATCTTATCAGCTGTTTCCCAGCAGAAACATCTGTTCAGACTGGTTCTTCGAGGTTGACCCACCATAGGTGTAGGCCTATTTG
This sequence comes from Onychostoma macrolepis, assembly GCF_012432095.1. NCBI lineage: Eukaryota > Metazoa > Chordata > Actinopteri > Cypriniformes > Cyprinidae > Onychostoma > Onychostoma macrolepis. Next base: position 18,780,974 of record NC_081170.1, on the reverse strand, counting down.
TGAGTACAGCTATCTGTCAGATAACATAATGATTTACATACTTGAGTCATCAGCCAACACCACCCTGACAGTGCTGTTCTTGTCCTCTCAGCTTCTGAACTACTTTGCTAAAATGTTTGAACTGTAGAAATCAATTACCGGTAACTACACATCAAAATGTTATTCATAGCATTTTATTAACAAAAATTCCCCAAAAGGTTTTGCACCTAGACGGCAGGTTTAAAGAGCTTTAAAGGCAGAAGTCATTACAAAGAGTATAGTGATGCTGTGCAATACAATAGCTAAGTAAATATTATAACATATCAATCATGACACATATAATGCTTCATCCAACAGACAATAGATACAAATTTGATCAATAGCAGTGCCAGTTTCACCTCAGGTTTTTGTTAACACAAGTTAATATTTGAGGCCAGATCTGAAGCAGTGGCAGGTCCTAAGTGGATTTAACATGTATTAGGGCAATAAATCTTTTGTCAAATCTTTTGTTTTGAGTAACTTGATATTTCTATGTTCTAAACAGGGTGTACAGAAGACTCGTTATTACAGTTCACAACTTGATAACTGATATCAATATATCAAATTCTTAAGAAGTATCTGTCAAGATATGCAGGCATGTTTAGAAAATAGTATATACTCATAAATCATTTACTTACAAGAGTGCTGCATTTAATTGATCTGCAAAATAAATAAAAACAAGCATAAAGCAAAGCAAAGTCCGTTCAGTTGTGCTATTAAATATCAATGACAGTTAAATTGATGGAACAGCTGTAAATAAAGACAATAAAACATAACAGTACACTCACATTTTTGGTTGGGCAAATATGCAGATATTCAAGATTTTCAAGACAGGCCTGCAAAGGTGGCAGCGCTTGCATGCAGTCAGATTTGTAATGGAGAGATGAATGACAGTTTTCCATCTGTTAAAAGTCCTGTCAGAAGTCCCTAATGAAAAGAGGGAGAGAGAAGTAAGAAGCATGGTGTGAATGGCAGAATTAAGACCAAAGAGAATAAACATATGTGTTACTTTTTCACTAAAGCTATCTGAAATACAGTGTTTAGCATGTATAATGGTACCGGTAACAGAAGAATAGAAACTATTTCGTCTTTAAGGTTTAGCAACCAAACCTAGCCTTACAGTTGTTTACTCAATCAGGTGGCTACTGTAAATGACACAGGAAGCAAATAAATTATTATAAATTATTACTCAGTAAATGGTTTAAAACCTCTTAACTGTCACCGTCCCCTCTGTGGGACACCTAAGTTTACTTCACTATTTCAATTATATCCTAATCTAATCATGACAAACTATATATCGTTGGAAAGGTCTAAGACTCCTAAATAGATATTTTACCACTTTTTTGTTTAAAAAAATTATTTAGGAAATGTAATAGATTCATTTATGACAAGAGTGCACCTGAAAAATCTACATCATAACAGGAGATCTGACCTTTGTCACAGAAAGTCTTCTTAGTCGCCTTTTTCTCTATCACGTTTTAGAAATCATAAGAAATTATATATCAGTTGAAAACTTAAAATCGCAAAATTCATCCTTTGAAACACAAAATTCATCCTTTTGAAACGCATACTTATGACTTTTAATCAAACAAACAAAATTGAGTTATGTCAGCCATTATAGCACCATGTCATAATGTGTAACTAGAACAATGTAAAATACCACAAATTGTGTAGGACAGTAGGTCAGGGACTGACTAATTCAAAACAAGTACTTCACATATTTGAATTTTGGTGCTGTCTCTACAGGTCAACCTAATAAATCCACCTTTTTTAATGTCCCATGACACTATGTGATTTCTATTAAACTGTGAACACTCAGTAATTATGGCGATGTGGTGCAGTGAGTATTTAAGACATATTGCTGCTGCAAAAATGGCATATAAAATAACTCTTTAGCAGATCTATACCAGTGGAGCTGGGGAAGGTGGAGGGTTTCAGAGGAACTCTGAACGTATGCTGTAAAATGGTCAAGTGGATGTTAACCATTTAAATGTAAAGCTGCAAGTTCATTGACTATATATACACAACATGAACCAATCAGCTTGTGCCAAGTCCTTTAACGCTGTGAATATAATCACTTACTTTAAGAACCCATCAGCCTGCATCATCTGGAGTTGCATGAAATAACTTATTTCATATGTTATATGTGCAACAGCAGCATTTTGCAGATGAATTGGCAGTAGACAAGTCTCCGACCAACACCTACTCAAGAACTCATGACTACAGTACAAGGCTGAACCTTCCCCATTCTGATGTAACCCAGGGGGAAAGGACATCCATATTAGGACTTCCACAGCCATCTTAGTGATAGAAAGGTGCGTTTATTGTGAAATGGTGGCGTGCCAATGTGTCCTGGTGTGGTGGAACAGTGCTCCGAGACCCGCTTTTGCCATTAATCCAAGTGCTTGAGTGTTGGGTGTCCGTGCGGTGCTCGTGCGTCGTGGCTGGCCAGTCACACACTGCTCTCTGGAAAGCAAGGAATAGGTCTGTTAGCAGATGGCCTTCAGGAGACATGTCTCACCAGTGTGTGCGACTCGGCGGTCTTTGTAGCTGCCTCTTGATTGGGTTCAGCTGTGACCGGCCAGCCCGTGCAGGTGTTCCTCCTCCGTTTCCAGGGCGACGCTGATGAGGGCTCGGGACACCCGTCACACACCTTAATCTTCATCATGTTTGCCATTAAATATTGTTTTTGGATTAATGTATTTCTAGACTTTACACCAAAAAATGTTGTTTTATAAGAAGTCACATACAATTTTGAGACACAGAATTCAGTTTGCGATATTTTTCAATAATTTCTATAGTATCCACAAACAGTGATTAGCTGTCGCACAACTCTGACTGAAATTCATGATGTCAGGGCTGTGATGTGAGTGATTATCAAGGCAAACGTAATCCAAGTTAACTGTAACCCTTTCTCCGATGATAGAACCTGGTATCTCCCAATGATAACACCATCTCCAAATAACTACCTAAAACATTAGCAGTCTATGGAATATTCCCATTTAGATAAATAAGTAAATGTGCATGTTTACACTGTAGGACCATATGTCTCAAAGACAGTGAAACCTGAAAGCAGCTAAATTGTGGGAAACAGCCAACACTTTCCACAAAACAGATTAATAATAACATCTACAAATGCAAGTTTCTGTGATTAGGTTTTGGAGTAAGTATAGAGAGAGAAAATTTCAGAAGCTCAGTATAAAAGCAACAGAAGTCAATGGAAAGTTCTCATGGGGATAAAGTGTGGACTCTTTAATGGACAGTTTAATCACTTTAATCACTAGCTTTAATCACTTGAGGGAATTATACAGTCTTTTCAGTTTAATAGTATTTGAGGATTAGCTACTGATACACAATATCCTCTCAAAGGAGACTAAGGACTGCAGCTGCCTCTTATTCCATGCTCCTTTCATAATTACAATTTGAATGGACAAGTTCCAAATAGCCAACTCAATACTGTGAAGCCACAAGGAGTACAACACAAAACAAAACAGTAACATCAGTCAAATGTGACCAGCGGCTAAGGGTATAAAACGATAATAAAATGTGTGAAATACGAGTGAAAATGTAGTACATGTACACTTGACTATAAAGTCCATAATGTTAAGAAGTGCAGAGCCAGTAACGATGTACACATGTCCGCAAGTCTGGCCTGATCTGATCTAGGGTATCATGAATGCTGCTGCAATATAAAGGATTCACCCTGCTTTTTTATTATTCATAACATTTTCTGTAAATGGGCATAACTTGCTTTGCCAAGGCGGTTTACTACAACAATTTGTTTACATGAGTGAGATTCTGCTGCTAAGGCAGTTAGGTCTATACTACATCTAAATATGTGAGCCAGAAAGCTGCAAGCCTAGCCAAAGGCTTTAGCCACAATTCTGTTATCGTCCATTCAGAACTTCTACTAGCAACTCAAAAATAAAAAAAAATAAAATCAGAAACAATCCAGATTGTCACAGTACATATAAAAAAGATATGATGAATGATGAAAGATAGTTATCTTTCATGCCTCATTGCATAAAGCTGGTTTCAATCACTGCTGAACTGTGATTGTGTGACTAGAAGCCAATTCATTCCTGAATAGCACAGTTGTGGAGTTTGTTGAAACTCATTTGAAGATCATTGTAAGTGCCCAGTGGTGTTGAAAAGATTTTACATTCATCAAGCCACGGGTGTGTTTCCTCGCTGATTAACTATATGATGCATGGTAGAAATTAGCCATGACTGTTTCCTGAATGTCTGTTGTTTGAACCACATTGGTTCACAATGTCCACCTTTTTCCCCCTGTAAGAATGGATGCGGACATTTGTAAATTTTATGGGTCAGGCTTCCGGGTCTGAAGAAAGAAAAAGTTGGATAGGACTGTGGTTAATGATGTCACACTCATGCGGTGCAGTAATAATTACTGCTAAGATTCGAGATCTCTGAGATGCTGTAGTAGCGAATATGGCACCTGATGACTTCTAACTAGTGTTTCCTCTCATTATCAGAATCAGAATCAGAAAGAGCTTTATTGCCAAGTATGCTTGCGCATACAAGGAATTTGTTTTAGTGACATAAGTTTCCAGTACACAGAGACAACAACACACAGACAATAAAAATAAGATGAGAATTAAAAATACACACATGTAAATATAAATAGAAAAAAATTGAAAAATAAATTGAAAAATAAATTAATTGTGTGTACAGTTGTGCTATAGATGATAGAATGGAATAGAATAGAACGAGATGCATGGATGTGCTGGAATGGAGGTGGTAACTGTCACGAATCCGGCCTATGAACTTCCGTTCACCCACCACCAGAGGTCACTCGCTCACCACATTGACTCTTGCACTACACTACTGTTGCACGTCACCCACGGACTACAAAACCCGCCATCATCCATTGCACTGACGACACACACACACACACACACACACACACACACACACACAGCTGATTGCACTGATGACACAGCTAATTGCACTGATCACACAGCTTACTGCGTATAGCACTCCTCAAGCGCTAGCTGCCTTACCGAGCCATTCCGTGTTTCTGTTCAGTTCCAGTATTGTCCTGCGTTTATCACTCCCCTAGTGTTAGCTGCGATACGGAACCTGTTTCTTGTTTCCTTGTCTGTGTTCCCTGTATTTACCCCGTCTCTTTTTTTACAATGGAGTCGATGTGAGTGTCCCACTTCAGGTCCTGAGAGATGATGGATCCCAGGAACTTGAATATCTCCACTGCAGCCACAGTGCTGTCCATGATGGTGAGTGGGGGGAGTGCAGGGGGGTTTCTCTTGAAGTCCATGGTCATCTCCACTGTTTTGAGCGTGTTCAGCTCCAGGTTGTTGTGACTGCACCAGACAGCCAGCTGCTCAACCTCCTGTCTGTAAGCAGACTCGTCGCCATCCTGGATGAGACCAATGACTGTAGTGTCGTCTGCGAACTTCAGGAGCTTGACAGAGGGGTCTTTAGAGGTGCAGTCGTTGTTGTACAGGGAGAAGAGCAGTGGGGAGAGGACACAACCCCGAGGAGCACCAGTGTTGGTGGAGCGGCTGTTTGACATGAATTTCCTCAGTCTCACTAGCTGTTGCCTATCTATCAGAAAGCTGGTGATCCATTGACGGATAGAGCTAGGGACAGAGAGCTGGATTAGTTTGGTCTGGAGTGTTGGAGTGATGGTGTTGAAGGCCGAACTAAAGTCCACAAACAGGATCCTCACATAAGTCCCTGATTTGTCCAGATGCTGCGGGATGAAGTGCAGTCCCATGCTGACTGCATCATCCACAGACCTGTTTGCTCGGTAAGCAAACTGCAGGGGGTCCAGTAAGGGTCCAGTGATGTACTTTAGATAAGTCAGAACCAGTTTTTTGAACGACTTCATGACAACAGACATTAGTGCCACAGGTCTGTAGTCATTAAAGGGGCCACATGATGTTTTTTTAAAGATCATGATTTTGTGTATTTGGTGTAACAGAATATGTTGACATGCGTTAATGTTCAAAAAAACACATTCTTTTTCAAATACTGTACATTTATTGTAGGTCCTCTATGCCCCGCCTCTCTCAAACATTTTGTTTTCTACAAAGCCCCTCCTTCCGACAAGCGCAGTCTGCTCTGATTGGCCAACTGGCACAGTGCATTGTGATTGGCCGAACACCATAAACCGCGTCGGAAATGTAACGCCCCTTTCCATAATCGCAAGCTTCAGCTTTCAAAATTAAAGTAAAAACCGTTAATAATGTCCTTAGTTTTACCATCAGTTCAAGCCCGAAAGGGGAACAGAGTCGCATGACAGACACAGTGATGATGCTCGTATGTGTTTGCAAACAAGCTGCAATTAAGACGATTTATGACGGGCTGTACACTCCGCTGTGATGTGACTCTCTCTCTCTCTCTCTCTCTCTCTCTTACACACCGCGATTAAGATAGCTGATGTACTGAGATGTGACCCTGTCTTTTTCTCTCACACACACACCCGACGCGCAAAACTCCGCATTTGAACAGTCAGTAGCAAATACTTAAACTAATAACAAAACATACAGTAGCTGATTTACAAGCGGTCAGCACAGGTTTTCAGACAGGGTGGCGTGACAACGTCTGGGCCTGGTGCCTTTCTTCTCTTGTTCTTTCTGAAGACCTGGCGCACATCATCTTCACTGATCTGTCGTGCAGGAGTGGGGGAGAGGGGGGTTACAGGAGGTGTTAACGGTTGTGATGGTCAGGACGGGTGTGGGGGGTTTCAAATCTACAATAAAACTCATTCAGGTCTTCAGCAAGTTGTTGATTCGCCTCAGTGCTGGGGGATGGGGTCTTGTAGTTGGTGATGGCTTTCAGACCTTTCCACACTGAAGCTGAGTCACTGGAAGTGAACTGATCTTCCAACTTTTAGCATAAGTCCTTTTAGCTACTCTAATCTCCTTATTCAGTGTGTTCCTGGCCTGATTGTACAAGACTTTGTCCCCATTTCTGTAGGCATCCTCTTTGACCTGACGAAGATGTCTGAGTTTTGCTGTAAACCATGGCTTATCATTGTTGAATGTTAAATAAGTCCTGGCAGGAATGCATATATCCTCACAGAAACTAATATAGGATGTCACAGTCTCTGTGAGTTCATCCAGATCAGTGGTAGCAGCTTCAAAAACACTCCAATCAGTGCAGTCGAAACAGGCTTGTAAAACCCACTCTGTTTCGTTGGTCCATCTCTTTACAGTCTTTACTACAGGTTTAGCAGATTTAAGTTTTTGCCTGTAGGTTGGTATAAGATGAACCAGGCAGTGGTCAGAGAGCCCCAAAGCTGCCTGTGGGACAGAGTGGTATGCATCCTTTATTGCTTTGTAGCAGTGATCCAGTATATTACTGTCTCTGGTGGAACATGTAACATGCTGTTTGTATTTTGGCAGTTTACAGGAGAGATTTGCTTTATTAAAGTCCCCAAAAATGATTAAACAGAGTCTGGGTATTGTTGCTCTGTCTCTGTGATCTGATCAGCGAGTTTTTGCAAAGCCAGGCTCATGTGCGCTTGCGGAGGATGGTAAACATTCACGAGAATGAACAAGTGAAACTCCCGGAGCGAATAGAACGGTTTACAGTTAATGAAGAGCGCTTCAAGATCGGGACAGCACATCTTCTTTAATACTGTTACATCTGAACACCACCTTTCATTGATGTAAAAGCATGTCCCACCGCCGTGCGATTTCCCAGTTGTTTCTGCATCGCTGTCTGCTCTGAACAGCTGGAAACTCGGCAGATTTAATGCGCTGTCCGGTATGAGGTCATTCAGCCAGGTTTCCCTGAAACACAGAGCAGCAGAGTGTGAGAAATCCTTATTTGTCCGGGAGAGCAGAAGAAGTTTGTCCGTTTTGTTGGGTGGAGAGTGTAGATTTGCCAGATCAAACCGATCTCATGAAAGTGCGTATAAATAGTACGTTAAATAAAAATGAAAACTTGTGGTATTGATATGCAAAAATGGACTTTGGCGTGTCTATGCTAAGCGATGGGTAGGATTAGGGTTGTAGTGTAGATGTGTATCATATGTACGCGGAAACTGTGTATTATATGCACGCCAAAAACGAGCGTAGCATATAAATGCCAAAGTCCATTTTTGCGTATCAGTACCACGAGTTTTAGTTTGTTTTTTGTTGTTGTTTGTTTGTTTAAACCAGCGTTTCCCAATCCCAGTCCTCGCATCAAAGTACCGCGAGAGCGATTCGAAAGCATAAGGATCCATCTGCTCTCTTATCACTCTTGCGGTAGGCTACTTTGATGTCATACACTGATCAGTGCCGCTTCAAGTCGAACACGCATAACTCTTATCACTCACGACATTTGTTCTATTCGAACGTAAGTGTCCTGACTCCTGAGAAGTGAACATCATGGGGGTGGGAGTTGCGAAGTGATATAAGCCTGGTTACTAGCCAAATATCTATGATTCTTGTCCAAAGATCTGATCTCGGCCAAAGCATTGGTATAAGAAAAGTAAGATGAAACAGTGACTGAATGCCTTTACTGAGTTGATGCGTGACAGATGATGGTAAGCTTTCTGGAGAGGGAATGCCTGTATACTCCCTGAATGTGAAATTCATGCTTCTGGGAAACCAGCCAAATGATTATATCTCTGTGAAAGAAAAAGCCCCTGCTGACATGCAGACAGCTCATTGCAAAGTCTTCATGAGGCTTGTAGCCTACACCTCCTCACTCTTAGGTGTAGTTTATGCCCACAATAAAATCCCCCCATAAGCTTACATTGAAAAGAAGTCCCACACATAACCCAGATGTATATTATTATTATTATTATTAAATGTGGGCATACAGTACAGTTTATTCTTATTGTGTAAAATGTATTTTAAAATACTTATTATATAAACTGTATTCTTATTATTCCAAGCATATTTTATAATATATAATCCTATTTATTATTTGATTATTTAAATCTCCTGTTTAAAAATAGGAAAATAGACGCGCTATTGTATATAATTATACAAAATATATATCTGTTTATAATACACATTTTAAAATTGTATTGCATAGGCCTACCTGCTGCTGCCATAATAAAGACCCATTTCGAATTTGTAAGTGCTTTTCTTTTTCTGCTCCCAGTCACTGTGGTGAAGCAGTTATGAAGTATGTTCTTTTAAATACTTTCCAGAATTTCAGAAATAAATATGTAAATAAATATGCAAATTACCAACCCAGTCTCACTCCCAACTCGTCACATATTAGGTGTGTTCGAGATGCACTACACCAGAGCCAGGCGTAGGGAAAGGCGCAAGGTAAGATCCGGAAAGAGGACTGCAGTCTCGCGAGAGTAAGCTCCAGGGAGAAGCGTGTAATCTTGCGAGAACCAAGTTTTGTGTACAGCACAGGAAAATCATGTGAACAAGTTGTATCTGTTTTGATTAAAATGGTGCATTTTTTTGGATACCCAGGATGTTTAAATAAATTCGTAACAGGTGTTTTGTTTTGCTTTGTCCTCTGTGCATGCGCGTTCGTCACTCTCTCCCCGGATCTTATGTTCGCCTTTCGTTACGCCTACGTCATACACTCGACCGCCTTGTTGTGAACCCGTCCACTTGAGAGACCGGAAGCTGCACATTTCAGTTTATAAAGTTTTAAGAGTCTACATTTTTCTTAAACTAATGTATTGTTTCGCTCCAGAAGGCCTTTACTAACACCCCGGAGCCGTGTGGAGTAGTTTTGAGATAGATGGATACTTTTTTTTCAGATTCAGAAACAGGGGCACCATCCACTGTCCTGTACTGTTCCAATCTGTATAAATGCAATGTCCAATGTGTTCGTCTGAAAATCGTGGACTAATTTTCATTTTTGGGTGACCTATACCTTTAATTTTAAACACAGATTAACAAATTGGGGATCAGAATTCTAACCTGCAATTAAAACTTCCATATAGGATTAATTTTCTTTGCCATGATGGATTCGCCATTTTAATTAAACAGCAACAATATTAATGTTCCATATTCTTCTTTATTGACAACCAGAAACTCTCTCTCGACATAAGTAGCTCTTGTGTATAAAGGAAATAAACTTGTAAAAGGTCAGGCGTCTTTATAAACCGCTACGTAGAGAGACCTTTATTTGTAATAAACACTTCTCTGAGACCTGATGACACACCCAACGTTTCTGTCTTTGTTTAAGCAGCATGTTTAAGCACATATTGTAATTGTACCACCTGTAGGTTTAAAGTTAATTAAATTTCAGTCGTGACCTAAAGTGGACCGGTCTAAGGCATGAAACTCCAGGGCTCAAAATGAGTCCCACTCCGGCCCTTGTGTAGCCCCACACCAGAAATTGGCCAAAAAATCTAAAAGTCCTTCTGACTATAATATATAAATGCGTTAACATTTAATAACTAGCTACCCTCTTTCTAGTTGAACTGTAAGCAGTTTTTATTAATTAGCATATTGTGGATGCTTCAGGAAAATGCACCCAGACTCTGCAACAACGTGAAGTTTAGGTTAATTATGACAAAATTTGATAAAATTTTTTGGGTAAACTAATAAATGCATTTTAAGGTGTTAGACACAATTTAACAATCTTCACTAGCAAATTAAAATAGCGAAATTAAAATGAAAAGAAAAATGTAACAAAAGCTAAAACTAAATTTAGCTTAATCTAAAATAAGCAATGAAAAACTAAATAGAAATTGACCATTTTAAAGTGAACACGGATTAAAAATGGACTAAACTAGAAAACTAATTTATAATATATATGAAAAATATAATTCAAAGTTATAATAACTTTGGTCTGAACGTGGATTATACTGAGGCAGAACATCCATATGCCTCATACCAAAGCACAACAGTGCACACGGTTCTGGAATCAGATCTGTTAGTAAAATATAATAATCTCTTTGCCTCAACCCTCAACTTCTGTCTAATTTTTGTCCTATCTTTTTAAAAAACAAAGCAAAGGGCTTCTCTGTAAGCCCATCCGAATAGAAGGAAATACTGTATATACTCGATTTTCTTACTTGACCTTGTTATTTGTACAGTATAATGTTTTCATGATGCTGTCTTTTTTAGACATGGTGTTTAACCTTTCTCTGTCTCATTTGTTCAATTTGTCTGGTGAACTTACCCAGCTCAGCTCAGGTTTCCTTTTTTTCCCCCCAAGGACTGGATGAGGGTGAGGCTGTGTGATACCAAGGGAGTGAAATGAAATGCAGAGCCTCATATAATTGCTTGCTATTGTTTGGCTTCAGAAGACTTGGAATGTAACCAGTCCTATGGGCCATGATGTGTTTTTTGAAGCTTGACAGCCACAGTTTTTCAAAGTTATCTGAGGCCCATCTTTGTCTCTACACCACAGCACTCCATCCAGACAAAAATATGTCACTTACAAAACAGTCAATAATGTTAACAAGAAAATAATTAAATAACTGTAGTCTGCCAGTTTGCCAAGGACAACTGATGCTGGTTATTTCAATTACAGGGCATTCCCTCAGTAGGCAGCGTGTCGTGGTTGTAGTATGTAGCAGCAGTTAAAGTATTTATAGACACACAGTTGCACATACCTTTAAAATGATGAGCTCAGTCTGTGATGCAAGAGCTTCTGAACTGCTGAGTAGGTTTGTAGTAAATATTTCTCACCTCACACTTTGGGTTCACACAAACCCTGAAAAAGGCTGTTGTTGTCATTGCAGATATACTGTTATACTTGATACTGTGATACAGTTTTTGAGATGCGAGAGTGTGTCATCTCAAGAGATTTGTGTATTCTAATTTAAATTTCCAGCCATCTAGAATCAGGATTCCACTGAAAGTGCTAGTTGCATAGGCTGTCAATAAACAGAAACCTCTCAAATTTCATTACAAATATCTTCATTAGTGTTCCAAAGAAGAACGATCGTCTTTCAGCTTTGAAACCGCATGAGGGCCTAATTAATGACTTAATTTTTGAGTGAATTGTCCTTTTAATTGTTAAAATATCATAGGTATAAACGGTAATTTGTCTGTAACTAGATACAAGTATAATCAGTGAGGTGTGTTAAATATTTAGATTGTTGATGTGATTTACTGGCTGAATGGAGGATGTCAGCATATTTAGAGTGAAATACTGAGTTAGTAAATAAAATGTCATCCTGGTGCTGTACACAAATGAATGGAAAATTCCACAACACACTTGTCCCGGTGATCATTTTTTTCATAATGGTCATGTGTGTGAGTCCTCACGTTGGCTGGGAGAAGGTAACAAAACAAGACCAAGATAAAGCACTTTTATGGACATCTTTGCTTCCTGCAATATAAAATAACTCAACAAACAAGATCTTACAACCAAAGCTGAGACCTGCTGTCACAAAACATTCAAACTTCTTTTGTTGTTCTACGTGATGCTGAAGAGAGCTTATCGTGTATTTAGACCTGTTAAAAACAGGGCAGGGACACTCTGGGATTTTTTTTTTCCCCACTCAGGAATGCATTAAAGGGTTGTGCAGTCCTGTTTCTGGAGGCCAAGGAGTTTCGACGCAATCTGACCAAACACACTTTTCCTGTTGCCTGGAATTTTCCGGTAATCCAAAAGGCTTTGCTTAGCTGGTTCGGGTGTGTTTAATTACACTGTTAAAAATTGCTGTTAATTTACGGCAGAACTTCAACAGTATAATCCTGTTATGTTCAAAAGCAGTACATTACTGTTTTTTTCGTTTGTGTGAAATGACGTAGACACAATATAACGGCATTCTACTGTATTTATAACTCGAAGGAAATAAAACATTACTATCCAGTATTTTTGTAAACTGCAGTGAGCACGCCGGGACTTTCATCCGTCTTGTTAACAGGTAAATTCCCCTTTGCTTTGCGCGATTTCATAGACAAAATACATTACATTTGCTACTGCAACTAATCTGTATAGTGGATATCGGAAGTGACACTATCTTTTATTTGCTCTTTTCAGTGATAAACGCGCCAAATGCGACATCATCGAGTGCAACTGGATTTCTGACTCTGTGGCTCGGATTATATTATTCCCAATTACAGGGTGAGTTTCATTCGTTATGAGATAATTCCTATGCAAAGTTAAGTTTTCAAACACTGTTGCATTGAAATCACATCGATGTCTCTGTAACATGCTGAAATGGCCGGTGTTGTTTGCTAATAGGCTAATAGGCTATCAGTTTGCAGAATTTGCTAACGCGTTAAACCTCGACTGTTTGAAAAAAACAAACGAACAAACTCAAAATTTCGGTGTCATTGTGATTGCAAATTTGGGTAAGCATGTTCTTGTATGACATGCTTATTCTAAGGGGGATTTTTACTGTTGTGCTTATATTGTTTTTATGTTGGTTATGTTTTGCATCAATCCATGTTGGTTTTGTATTTAAAGTGATAGAATACTTATTAGCTGGATTTCTGAATCGGAAATCATATGCTTGGAGCACTTAAAAATGTAAACACCAAAGCTAAGTATGAGAACCAATGTTTTCATGTGTAAAGCTAGCATGTTTGAAATTGAGTTTTTATTTACCATGCACTTGTGTGGACTTTCAGTGGATGGGCTTTCTTTGTTGTCTGAATATAAATGAAAATAAATTTTACAATACACAATTTACAGTATACACATTTTGACTTAAAGGTCTGTCCAGACCAGTCCATGTTGAAATGCTTTTCTTATGTTAGAAGTGCTGAACTCTGTGACTGTTTACAATGATTTTAGTTTTCTTTGCATTCAATTGTAATCTGGCAATGTCAAATTAATGTTATGTCAATGCTGAAATTAAATGTGAATTAAATTAAAACATTAAATGTGTTTTTCTTTTTAAAGGTTCAGGTGAAACACCAGGAAGAAGAATCCAGCACTGGATGATCGGCCTTGAGGAGCACATCATTTGTGAGGGCATCCAGCCAGCTTTTCTGTCTGGGCTTGCAGCTGATTTTTCTACTTACAACAATTTCAATCTTCAATACCAAGCTGAAGACGCATGCATGTTGCAAATTATTCAACGGTTAGATACTTGGATGCATACATTCAATTCACTTCACATTTTATTTCTATATCACTTTTACAATACATATATTTTTAAAGCAGCTATACAGAAAATGTATGTTTCATTGAAACATTTGGCCCTAATAAACAGGGAATAGCATCAAATAGAAATTTCCTGTCAAATATTTGAGCCCCAGTGAGCAGTAGGTGAATGTCAAGGAAATAAAATGTCTATCGGTGGTGAGGTGTTGGTGGAAACCTTGAAAGGAAGCAGATTCATCTAGGACCCATCCTTCATCATTAAAATGATGATCATGTGCATATGTTACAGTTCTGTCAGACATGGCTAAAATAGTAGGGTATAAGATGTGTTATGTCAATGCTTGAACAAAGAGATATCTTTAATCTAGACTGAAACACATCATTCAGTCCAAAAGATCTGAGTGTTGGAGCTTCTTAAGAAAGCTTTCCTTTCCTGACAAAGTAAAGTGAAGTGTTCTTGATACAAGAATATAATTTTATATACTTTTAATATTTATATGTTATCCGTGAGTACCCTTTTGGCAACACTTTAGAATAGGGAACACTTATTCACCATTAACTACGACTTTTCCCTCAATAAATTCCTAATTTGCTGCTTATTAACAGTTAGTAAGGTAGTTGTTAAGTTTAGGTATTGGGTAGGATTAGGGATGTAGAATAAGGTCATGCAGAATAAGGCATTAATATGTGCTTAATTAGTGCTAATAAATGGCTAATATTCTAGTAATATGCTAGCTAATAAGCAACTAGTTAAGAGACCCTAAGATAAAGTGTTACCATCTTTTTTTCCCCTCCACACTAATTCTAAACACACATTTGTTTTTCAGGTGGTTCATCGAGATAAATCCGGAAAAGGGACCAGGGCTGGAGGAGTCATATCAAAGCTGATGGGGAAGGTCACCCAGAAAAAGAAAACCGTGAACCCTCGTGTCTGCAGTCTACTTAAAAAAATTTATGGATTTTGAGTTGGACTTTATACAAGTATTACACACCACAGACCACACACTCACATCACACACACACACGTTTGTTTTTGTGAAAAGTGGGGACATCCCATAAGCGTAATGGTTTTTATACTGTAAAAACTGTATGTGCTATTGCCCTACACCTAAACCTACCCTTTACAGCGAACTTTGTGCTAGTTCAGATTTTCAATACACTCCATTTTGTGTGATTTATAAGCCTTTTGAAAAGTGGGGACATGGGGTAATGTCCTGAAAAGTCACCTGCTCCTTGTAATACCTGTCATTACACAAATTTATGTCCTCATTTGTCACAAAAATGTGCGTGCGCACACACCCACACACACAGTCTCTTGATCTCTATTTTTTCAGGTATTCATTAATTTCTATTCACTCAAAAACATTTACTCAGGTGTTCTCTAAGTTTTTCACTTAATCTTTGTGTCCAGAGTTATTTTTTTGGACAGCCTGCATGACCTATTAGAATTAATTGTTAAAGAGTTAAAGCAATTTATTTATCATTTATACAGCTGAAATTACATTTATTGTCATAAATGTAATAAGCTTTGGGCTTTATTTTACAATTTTTTTTCATTTTGTACCAATGTTCTGTAAGTCAGAATCTGATTTGGGGAATATGTTGAGTTTATTTCTGTTATGACCACTTCTTCCCCTTAAATTTCAATTGTCTTTAATGTTTTTTCTAAGAAAGTTTTTTTTTTTTTTTTAATAAAGCAAAACAAGTTTTGAATCAACACTTTAAAGCTGCTTTACTTGTGTTACATTTCAAGTCACTATTTCAAAGGGTACAAATATATATTAAAAACCAAGAAGAAAATGTTGTCCTTTTTACTAGCAGGCCATTATTCAATAGCGTGCACAATGGCATAGTATATTTGTATTGTAGTTTACACATTGTTTGTTTAGTTGTGAAGAAGAGCAAAAAAAGTATTTGCGAAAACAGTAGTCAACTGTAAATTTCACCAACAGTAAGACACAGTTAATTTTACAGTTCCTTGCTGGCAACCAAGCTGCCAGTTATTTACTGTTTTTTAATAAACAGTAACCAACTGTAATTTTACCCAACAGTAAGATACTGTTAATTTTACAGTTCCTTGCTGGCAACCAAGCTGCCAGTTATTTACTGTTTTTTAACAGGACAATTTTTAACAGTGTAGGATTGGGGCTAAACACTGCAGCACAGATATGCCTGCCTACAGTTCTATAGTTAACCTGCCAAAGAACACCATTCCTATCATGCCAGTGCGCAGTAAAACTGCTCTGTTTAATAAGGGAGCCCGGGAAGTGTTGCAACAATGGGCTTGATGTAAGATTGTCAGTTTGACTAGTTAGAAAAGTACTGTGCTGATGTCATCAATAAATAAAAATGACATACTTCCCTAAATACACTCTAAAAAATTCAGTTTTGTTTTTTCAACCCAAATGCTGGGTTGAGATTTTAGGTCATTTTTTTTTCAGTGTTTGGGTAGATTTTGTGTTACCCAGCTCCTTGCTCAGATGTAACAACCCATTGTTTGGGTAGTTTTTGTGATCCTGGGTCAGATTTAACTCAGCGGTTGAGTTATCGCAGGGTTTTTACGTCTTCTTCAGGAGAGAGCAGTTGTAAGCACCATCAAACTGATGTATTTCTTTGGTAAATTTTATTTTCATTTAATTTTATCTATAAAATCATTACAGTGCTGTATACTGTTAAATTTTATGCAAAGCAACATAGAGGGGCACGACGTGAGTCACACTGATGGAAGGGCCTGATGCTTTACATAAAATAAATGATTTTATTCATAGAGATATTTGGATGTTAAAATATGTCCTCAGAGCTGTTTACTGTTTGTTTATGGGCACCGAACACCATTCCAGGTTGGACACAGGAACCAGTGACTTTATGGTGGAAACATGATAACTAAGACTAATAACTAAGAATAACTAATGATTACATGTGAATTACTTCTAATGTTTGTTAAACAAGTTTAAATGTAGGCAATATGTATGGCCTATGTATAGAAACGACATAAAATATGCTGTTCTGTAAATATGATATGAATAAAGGAAGTTGTCATGCAAACCAGTGCTTGTGTGGAGTATTTTACAAAAGTTTAGAGGATTTAAACTAATCTGAAATCCTTAATTCATGTATGAAGTAAACAAAATAAGGTAGTATTATAGTAAAATGAATCAACCCAGCTGAGTTCAATGAACAACCCAATTTGCTTGGTCAAATTAATCTAACGTATTCTTTCCTATATTTGTCTTTGAGTTGAAAATAAACCAAATTGGGTTGTTTTTACCCAGTGTTTAGAGTGTAGAGGCAGAGACGTGAGGGAAAGATGCACAAGAGTGCATCATATAAAGTTCTCAACTGTTGATACAATGTCCAGTAGCACTGGGACTTTTCCCTGTTTGTCTCACTTTCATTAATAAATATCGAAATGCAAAGCACAGGAACAGGAATAAGGCTAAATATGACATTCCAGTGGTGGCTCGTTATCAACTCAAAGAAGTGCAAATCTGAAGAGGGAGGTCAGACAGATGAGGGTCAGGTCAGAAACAAAGTCTGAGCTGAGTTAATATCAAACACAGCTAGACAGTTCAATACAGAAAACAGTGCCAGGGAGTAATCCAAAGGCCAAAGACGAGAGTAAGAGGTTGGATTCATGGTGGGAAGTTCATTGACTGGTGAGTTCTAGCGGGACAGTAAACACAACAGTAAGAGGAGCATGAACAAAACAATAACTAGCCTGGGAGATGAAACTGGTTAACTGGACAACATTAAGAAACTAGAAAAGACAGAAAGAAAGGCTTCTGCAAAGTATGAGAAGCTCAAAATACACTGGCAAAGAAAGGAACAAAGAAGAAAATATAAAGCAGAGAAATCAAGAACAGAGTAGAAACAGTCTATTACCCTGATAGCACACGTACATCACGGAGACGTCTATTTTCTCTTTTTTTGTGTGTGTGTGTTTTCTCATCTGCACTACATCTATAGGATGTTTCCTATCAGATGTCAAATACACATTTAGAAAATGTCTGTAAGATGTTTATGATTTAGAATGTATGTAAAACTGATATCTTGGAGACGTCTATCAGCTTTTTGTACAATACACAGCAGCTACTTAAGCAATCTTTAACAGACATCTTGCAGACATGTCCTATCTGGGTAATGACACATTTTTTATGTTTTTATAAGCATTACTGACACGCAGTAATTAATTTCTAATGGGAAGAGGGAAGATACATGTTTGAGAGACGAATGTTTGTGTTTATTTAAAGACTAAAAATAGAAAATAATGGTGCACTGCATGCTCAGGGTACAAGAAATAGTTAACATCAACATAATGCAAAAGAATCTGATATCTTGAGATTTATGGCTATGTGAGACTAGCCAGCACATTTCAGAAACCCCGAAATTACACACATACACAAGTAGGGCCCTTTTGTTGTGAAGGAGGAGGTGGGAGTCTGGACTGTATGAAAATTAGGGATGACAAAGCAGTTCAAGGGCTTATATAAGGCAGCAGAGCCATCATACATGATGGCATTTCCTGTTGGAAAAAAGAATGGGGAGAAAAAGTGGTGTGATTTTCTTTCTGGCATGTGAGTGGCTGAAGTAATGATCAGACCACAAGTTTATTATAGTTCAGTTTATTGGTTGATTTCCTGTTCTACCAAAGCTGAGGTGATCTTACTGCCACATGACTGGCTGTATATTTGGTGTGTCTTTATTTCTGAAGTTAATCTGGTAGCCTACAGCTGAAACCACACGGAATTCCCAGCATTCTTCTTCTAGTGCAGTAACATTTATCTCCATTACTGTTGTGACAAATATCAGTTGTTTGACGACACTAGTTTCATAGGGGTGGCACGGTTCGGTATGTACCTCGGTTCGGGGGTCACGGTTCGTGGGGATCTACTATGCTGTTTCTTTTCATTTATTTTGAACAGACAGTAGTGCAAATTACCATTTTTTCCATCTAGATGTGAAAATACTAAATATTATTACATGTTATATATATATAAAATCTGTTTTGTTTTCATTGTGAGTGTACACAAATAAAAGTAGACCTTTATACAGTGATTATTAATAAGACAATAAGTGTTTAAAGTTGATTCTGCTGGTATAAGGAAACAGTTGAAGTGATCGCGCCGGAGCGCGCACACACACACATAAAACACATCAGTTCCAGCATTGCTAACTTGATAGCTCTGTGTCACTGTTGGAACGCGACTGAAGTACAAAGCCTATCATTTACATAATAAATAATAGTTTAGCATTCAGATACGTTACATCGCAAATATGGAAATATTATGGAATATTTGGATTTGTGCCGAATGAGAGAGGTAGGATACTCAAGCACAAAGCTCCATTTCGCAAACAGTTGAGTGCGCAAGCCTTTAAAGTATACTCCCTTGTCAGTCTATGTGAGAGACGCATTCAGAATCAGCACATGGTCACTGTCTAGGGGGTTTTATTTTCAAGTGCGCAACTCATGGCATTCGCTGTTCTTCTGCTGGCGCTGACGGTTATCAAACAGCGCTGCATTACTGTGCATTACCCGTTCTGGATTGGGGGTGAATTGCCATGCACCGAACCGAGACGCCCGTACCGTGACGGTTCGGTACGAATACATGTGCCACCCCTATAGTTTCAGTGCTAAAGGCCTGTGATATTCCATTTATAGATCAAATCTAAAGCATACATGTGGGATTCACGTCACAAAAAGTCATTAACAAAGTGAACTTTTACCACGAGTTGTTCTTCTGTTGCTATACTGGTAACATGTAAACGGAACTGTTTCCCGGCAGAAACATCTGTGCAGATTGACTCATGGATGTTGTGAAACTGCCTGCCAATCTAATTGGAACGGGTGATTTTAGCCATCATGGAATATGGCGAATCAATTAAAACAAGAAATTCATGTAAAATGGAATCTTGTCAAATTACCAAAACTCTTGAGTTTGAAAATTTACATTTAAGATCAAATTCAGTGTTCAGATATGGAGAACTGGCTGACCACTTCAATGTCAGATGGGTCCACCGTGTTCATATCAGTGCACATCAGCTCTCTGTCAGATGGCATAATGAGTTATAGACTTGACTCACTCCATCAGCAAACACAGCCCTCACATTGCTGCTCTTGTCTTCACAGCTGCTGAATAATGTTCTGAGCTGTAGAGAAATAAATCAGCTCCATCAAAATGTTAAAGCATTTTATTAACAGAAATGAAGATTCTTCACATACACAGCAGGTTTTAAGTGCTTTAAGGCAGAAGTCATTACAAAGAGTATAACGATGTTGTGCAATTACAATAGCTAAGCAAATATTATACCATATCAATCATGACACATATATACTTTCATCTGGCAGACATTTGATACAAATCTGATAAAATCTATTGCCCTGCCAGTTTTACTGATGATATCGGACACCTCAGTATAAATCAATGGCTACACTACAGACTAGTGGAAAGTTCTTCAGAAGATAGCATGGCATAAAGGGAAAATTTCAATTCAAACATCTCCCCCTTTAATTAAATTGTAGATTATAGATGTACATTTACTACATTAATGTAGATATACTATATAAGTGGTTTATTAACAGACATGTTAATGTTTGAGGCCAAGGCATGTATTTATCAAGATTCTCAAAGTGCCATTTTAGTCTTAAGTGCTGAAAATTCATAAAATTTACTCCTCCTTTCATCTTAAAGTATAAAAGCAAGTTATCAAATTTCTTAAAGTTAAGAATTATTATTATTATTATTATTATTTATTGTCCTTCAAAAATACAGTAGGCACCTATCCAAAGACCAGGTAGCACCTATCTGTAGTGATGAAGTGCGGAGACACTTTAAGTGTTCCACGGAGCGGCTGGTATAAACACAAGCATTGACTAGAGTGGCTGCGATCAGCTCTGGTGGCCATGTCAGAGCCGTAACTTACAATGTTTCTATTAAATTATAATGTTAAATACAAATTCAGTCATATTAAAAACATAAGGCTGCTTTTAGCCTTATGCTGGAGTTGGTTCACTTTCTGGCAATGAAACTACAGTAAGTAAGTAGCCTAAATAATAAACATTTGCACAATATCGTGTATCGGCAACCTCACAGGCTGACGATAGTATATGACAATTGAGCATATCGCCCAACACTAGGTCAATTAATAGCACACCGGTTTAAAATCTGTAATTAAGACATGGTGGAAAATGTGTTTATCTTTCATTTTAAATGTGTATGTTTCTGGCACAGCAAAGTGTGGTGAATCATCTCTAAGACTGACACTTAAGATTTAGTACCACACTTCACTTAAATTATGACTGAGATGCTTGATAACTAACTTTTAAGTGCAGCTTTGAGCCAAGAATTTTTTACACTTAAGACAATTCTTAGCAATGTTCTTGTGAGTAATTCTCAGAGGCTTGATAAATACGGGCCCAGATCTGAAGCAGTGGCAGGTGCTGAGTGGATTTGACTAGTAATGTATTAGATCTGTGTACTCACTGGCACAGCATTTCATTTCATTTTGCTTCCACAGCAGCAGTTTATAGAAATTACTTGCCCTGGTCATACAGTTACTTTGCTTCTACAGTACAAAACCCTAGCCATAGTGATGGCGTGTGTTTCACACACAATTTACATGCACTACGTGCCATGCAATCTACCTAGTTACTTCCCACTAGCCAAATAGACCAGTGAAAAATATATTAATAATACCTGTATTGAATGATCATTTAAATAAAATATATGATTTTTATATTTATATACATAATATATTTATGTATTTATTTATATTGATTTATTTTTATAAATAAATATACATACTGAGCATGTACCTGTTTGTGTAACACACATAAAATTCACTTTTATGATAAAACATTTTTAGTACACATAATCTGTGCATATCATAGGTAGACACATGCAATACTTATATGTATATGTGTGTGTATATATATATATATATATATATATATATATATACACACACACACACATATATATACATATCATATACACATATATATATATATATATATATATATATATATGTATATGAGTTTTATCATTTATAATAAAATAAGAAAATTATTTTGTCATGTAACTTCATTCAGGTTAGTGTCAGAGATATGATCATAATTTAATTTAATATACAAACAAAATCCTACAAGCTGAAATGCTAAATGTTGCCTACACACATAGAGCTAATGCTATATAAATGATGAAAATGATAAAAAGATAACCGAAGATAAAACGTCCAGGTGTGATGTGGTAAAAACTTCCAACTTCTTCTGTGGTAAAAGAAGAAAAGAAAAAAAAAGCTGTAGCAGCTGCTGTTTTTTTTTTTTTTTACTTTAGTTGACTACCAAATATAATGTATATTTCAAAACATAAGATTAAAGTTAATGATTTGGATTATTCATATACATTATAAAAGCAGTATATTACAGAATACTACTGATGCTACAGTACATACCAGAATCAAATCTCTTCAGTAGGAACTGGACCATTAGGAGAAAATCTTGACCTATAAACACAGAATCATTCGTGGTTACACAAAAATTAAAAAGACAAATATTACACAGGGCCATGTGTTTAGTTTGTTCATCCCAGTACTTAATAAAAGCACTGTGTATGACTAAATCTTCACATTTTTAGAGGACCTCACCTTTGTTTTTTCTTATAAAGTCCAAAGGCGATAATCACAAAGATCAACAGGGTCACAGACACAGTCACTCCAGTCCAAACACCAATGCTCCAGTCAGAAAATCCCACTGGAAAACAAACAAACACAGGTTAAATGATTACATCCTGTGCACATACTCTCTACAAACAATGAAGCTGTGGGCTTAGTTAAAAAGCGATTTTACCTCCTCGTTGCTGATTAATAATGTAGAGATCCATCTATTGTATCTAAGCTATTAGAAGAACTCTGTGCCTAGCAATTATTGTTGATGATACTCACCTGTGTAGGGCTCTATTTAAGTTGCCTTTAGCCATTGTTTTTTGTTCAATCTTGAGCCTACCTACCTGTGTATCCTGTTGCAGACCGTGAGTCTTTGTAAGCCATTGTGCTTGTTTTGTTTTCCCTTTTTGTAACTATTGGAAGCTTTGCTTCTGGTTTTGGTTGTACTTTGTTTCTTGCCTTTTTTTGACCTTCTACAAGTAAAGCCACTTGAAGTTATACCTCTCGTCTCCCAATTGTGATTCCTCTGCACTTGGGTCTCAAAATCCTCAACTTAGGTTAGCTCACTTAGGAAGAACACCAGCTCTGTGTCCAGAAGATATGGGTTCTAGTCCTGCTAAGGACAACCTTCAAGATTTCAGTTTATAGTCTGGCAGTTCCTGCTTCTGTATCATTACATCCAGTGCAAGCTCGTGAATCCTCTCATGGGACAAAAATATATGTGAAAGTTTGTGCATCGAGGCTAGAGCACACTCACTAATTTCTAAAGCACCCTCAGTATTTAATTCTGGAACTGGGCCTAATATTGTGCATTATATTAGAAACTCACGATGCAGGACACCATCAATGCGTTTATTATTATAGAAAGGTTCAACGGAATGAAGGTACAATGTATTCCTGCCGCATATACACACGAGTGCAGGGGCAGAGGAAAACCCCGAACCAGAGTCTTAAAGGAGCAAACACCCAGACATTACATTGTGTATGAGTAGTTTTCACAGTCGGCTACAGTTCATATTTAGGCGATCGCAAGGAGTTTTAAAGAGTCTGCAAAATTAGCAGGATATTTGTTCATTTCCTCCATGAAAATTTCTATACAGTTAGAGTAAACATGCAAATGCTCTTCATACTCCTTGCATCTGTCGATTCCATCTTATGTGTGGATTATTTGGTTTTATACTGAGCAGTTGAATGCTTGAATCTGATTGGCTGACGAACGTTCTCTACGGTGTGCAATTATTTTCAGGGAAACGCACGGCGAATGTAGTTCCAGGCAGCTCTTGACCACATTTAACATGGCTGTATCACTTTGCCAAATGATTTGATTTATTTCAAAAGGTCCTTACAGCCTAAAACAGCAAAAGAACCAAGACCCACAATAACACTGGCCAAACAAATAAATATAGCAAATAAAAGGATTTAAAATGACAGATCGTGTCCACAAAATTACGTTTTATTATGTACGGAAACTTTCACTATAAGAGACATTGCTGCCAAGACCCACAGAGGTTCTCTCTCTCTCTCTCTCTCAATTCAATTCAATTCAATTCAAATGAGCTTTATTGGCATGACTGTGTAGCATCACAATGTTGCCAAAGCAATACATATATTATACAGATAAATAAAATCATGAGGAAACACATATGTCCATATACATGTAGGTAAAAAAAAAAATAAATAAATTAAAAAATAAATAAATGATTAAATGAATACAGAGAGCAGTTATAAATGGAAAGGGGGGATCAGCCTTTGTCCCTCATTTGATGGCAGGAGGACACATACTGCGCTGCCAGGTGGATACACTTTTCCTTTTCTCCCAGAATATAAGAGTTTGTCTAAGTTGCTTTTATGGTTAAATTCAGGTGAAACTAGAGCTATTTGTTTGAAATAGGCATCTCTGATGTGTTTATATTTGCTGCACTCTGTGAGGAAGTGCAGCTCGTCCTCTATGAGTCCCTCAGTGCAGTGAGAACACAGTCGCAGCTCTCTGGCTCTCCAGCTCTGCTTGTGTCGGCCCGTCTCCACACACAGACTGTGTTCACTCAGACGATACTTCGTCAGCAGCTTTCTCTGACCATACTCTTTAATACTGCTCAGGTATGGCGCTAATTTATAATCAGATTTTATTCTGTGGAAGTAAGTTAATTTCTTTACTTGAGTTACTTTTTGCTGCCAATCATGAATGTATTCTTCCTGGGTTATTTTTTCTGTTTCTTTAATTTTTGAATTCTTTAACTGAATTGTGGAATTGAGTTGATGTTTTTCCACTAAATAGTGAAAGGGGTCAGTCTCTGGGTGTTTCTGTCGATAAGTGAAAGCACTGTGGTGGCAGCTATCTGTCGGCGCGTCTGAAAGATGGATCCAGAACTTCGCTGCTCTCTTCTGGATCTCAGAGAGCAGAGGGAATCTGCCCAGTTCTGCCCTGCAGCCGAGATTCGGGGCGTTTCTGTGAATTCCCAGGATGCTTTTGCAGAATTCAAGGTGGAAAATTTCAACAGGGTTTTTGTCCCATGATTCATAGTTTAATTTAAATTTGGGGCCCCAGATTTCACATCCATAGAGGAGAATGGGTTTGATGATGCTATCGAAGATTTTCAGCCACAGTTTAATGGGTGGGTTGAATCTGAACAGGGGTCGTCTTATACTGTAAAAAGCCCTGCGTGCCTTATCCGTCAGATCTTTGATTGCAGTATTGAGCCGTCCAGAGGCTGAGATCGTCAGACCCAAATAATTATAACAGGTGACGTGATTAAGAATTGTTCCACCGATTGTGAACTCATATTTTTTGTCAGCAAGACGAGGCTTTTTCTGAAAGATCATGATTTTTGACTTCTCCATGTTTATCGGTAAGGCCCAATCGTTACTGTACTTTTCCAGAATGGAGAGCTTTGGTGCAGCCCTCTTCATGAGGAGACAAGAGCAGAAGATCGTCTGCATACAGGAGGCATTTGATTTCTCTGCCCTCGAGGGTCAGACCAGGACCAGAGGACTTATCAAGTGCTGATGCCAGTTCATTAATATAGATATTAAATAGAGTCGGGCTGAGGCTGCAGCCTTGACGGACTCCTTTCGCCTGACTGAAATTATCGGTTCGTTTGTCGTTGATTTTGACACAGCATTTGTTCCCGTTGTATATGTCCTTTATGATGTCATATGTCCTTCCTCCTATTCCACTCTGGATAAGTTTTAGGAAAAGTCCATCGTGCCACACGAATCGAAGGCTTTTTGGAAATCAATGAAGCAACCAAATATTTTTCCTTGTTTTGTCTGCTGAACGTATTTTTGTATGAGTGTGTGGAGTGTGTAAATGTGATCTGATGTTCTTTGTTTAGGCATAAATCCAATTTGACAGTTGTTTATAATTTTGTGTTCTTGAATGAACTGAACTAATCTGTCATTAATAATCGAGCAGAATAGTTTTCCGAGGTTGCTGCTGACTGTGATGCCTCTATAATTGTTTGGGTCATACTTCTCACCTTGTTTAAATATTGGAGTTATTAGATTTTCTTTCCAGATTTCGAAAGTGTCCTGATTTTAGTGCGAGATTGAATAATTTCAGAATAGCATCTTTCAATTTGGAGCTGCTGTGTTTCAGCATCTCGTTAGATATTCCATCCAAGCCACAGGATTTTTATTTTTAGGGATTTCATTTTGTCTATTAGTTCATTTAATGCTATGGGTTTGTCTAGATGGTTTAGCTGCTCTTTAATGGTGAATTCTAGGTCGTGTAGTTCAGAGGTCAGATGTTTTGGGTAAGGGTAGGTTCATTTTGTGAAAAGAGTTTTCCGAAATGTTCAGTCCAGATGTTTGGGTCGTGGATGGGAATGTGTTTAGCTTCTCTGGATTTATCTAAATTATTCCATAATTCCCAAAAGAATTTTGATCGACTGCCTCCTCGATCTTGTTGAGCTTTATCTTCATGTGATCAGCTTTTTTCTGTATTAGCAGTGACTTGTATATCTCAAGGGTTTGTTGATATGTGGCTCGTGTTTGTTGGTTTGCAGGGTCTCTGTGTTTTTTATTTGATAATGATCGTAATTCTTTTCTTAGTTTTTGGCATTCTTTATCAAACCAACCAGCTTTAGCGATTTCCTTTTACATCTGTAATGTTTTCTTTTCTCAGGGCTTTTCTGACTACGGTAGAGAAAATTGAAGTTAATTGTTCTGTTGCTAAATTGATCATTTTCTTCTCTTCACCAAATGAAGTCAGTAGAAATGAGTCCATCATGTTCTCCACATGAGTGCTGTGGAGCTCGGCTTCGTACTGGGCAGGACTGTCTTTACTCCATATAAATGTGGAGGGGAGGGGGTACAGTTTGACCTTCTGCTCTGAAGATGGCAGAAGATTCACTGACGTGTTCAGACTGAGGACTATGTGGCTGTGGTCGGATAACGGTAGCTGTGGCATCACTGTGAAATAGTTGATTTTGCTTTGGTCTAGATCCGTAATGGCGTAGTCTACTGTGCTGCTGCCCAGACAGGAGCAGTAGGTGAGTCGACCCAGAGAGTCACCCTTTATTCTGCCGTTAACTATGTATAGACCCAGGCTTTTGCAGAGCTGCAGGACCTGTTTTCCATGTCTGTTTACTGTGTTGTCATAATTCTGTCGTGCTTTAGTAAAACGTTTTTGTTGGTAATGCATGTGAACTGTTAATATATTTATCTCCATCTGAACTAATGTAGTCCGCTTCTCTCCCTGTTCTAGCGTTCAGATCCCCCATTAACAGCACTGGGCCTCGAGACTGAAAGTATATGATCTCTGACTGTAGAGTTGAGAAGGTGTCTTCATTATAATAAGGCGACTCACGTGGAGGGATATATGTGGCACATAGGTACAGGTCCTCATCTAAACACAAAATCTCTTTTTAAGTTTTATCCAAATGTGTGTTTTCCTTTTTCACAGGCTGAATATACTGCCACAGATGGTCTTTGAACCAAACTATGATTCCTCCTGAATCTCTTCCGTTTTAACATTAGGCTGTTTGATTGAGGGATACGCAGCTCTCTGTAGTTTGGAGGGTGTAGGATTTGGAGTCTAAACGACTCCACGTCTCAAGTAATATAATTATATTTGAACTATATACAATATTAACAAAATCAGAGTTAGTAATTTTCTCCCCAAAAGCTGAAGAGAACATCCCTTGAATATTGTAACATGTGATTTTAAACGATGACATTGAGTATTATTGTAATTACCAGAATAATGTATGAGTTCATGACACAATCATATAAATATATAGATTAGTCAATTAAAAAGATGATATAGAGAATATAGAGAAATACAGTGAGTGGGTCTATTTTACAAATGTTACATTTAAAAATAAACAAGTAAATAAGCAAAAAAATAAAATAAGTCATTAAGAAATAATGATCATTCTTGACTATAGACCCATCGTGTGCTTAAGTTAATAGATTATCACATATAATTTTCAGCATGTTTTTGATCTGGATGAGGTCAGTGGAGTCTGATGTACCTCGTCGTGCCGCTACAGCGGCGTAGCTGCCGGGAAGCTGCCCAGCTCTCTCCTCCCGGTCCGGATGTGTCTTCTGAGGGCTGTTCAGGGCTGCCTTGATGGTTTTTGCAAACAGTCTCATGCCCTCTCGGTGGATGTGGATATGGTCGTAGAGATGCTGATGTGTGATTTGCTGATGGTTGGCTATGTGGACATTCGGTATTGGGAACCTCAACCTCTCTCTCTCTCTCTCTCTCTCTCTCAACCTCTCTCTCTCTCTCTCTCAACCTCTCTCTCTCTCTCTCTCAACCTCTCTCTCTCAACCTTCCTCTCTCTCTCTCAACCTCTCTCTCTCTCTCTCTCTCAACCTCTCTCTCTCTCTCAACCTTCCTCTCTCTCTCAACCTCTCTCTCTCTCTCTCTCAACCTCTCTCTCTCTCTCTCTCACAACTTGGTTGACCGACAGCATTTTTAGATTGGTCGGCTCGCTGATGGTGTGCCGATGGTGGTCCGACCGTATTAAGCCACTGAATTTGTGCCGCCCAAAAAACGCTGGTGGACCCGCCAGGTTGTTTGCTGGGTAGGTTTAAAATGACATTTTGGAATTAGCAACGGAGGCACTGGACGAGATGCAGAAGAAATGATCCTACTCACAATAGCGATTTAAGTAGAAAAACCGGACAAATGCCTTGAAATATTTAATCTGAACGATGTCTTGAGGTGTGGTAACCGCGGTATAAGCGGAATAATTGACTTCGGTCCGTTGAATCCTTAAAATAATGCACAGGCGTCGTGGCCGCATTACCACCTCGGGTGTGCATTATTTTCTAAGAATTCAACGGACCAGTCAAGTATTCCTTACTTGAAACCACTAAAATCTCCAGTTTCATCAGCTCTGATAATAAACAACATGATATGCGGCCAGCCAATGTTCACTTTTAATCAAAACAAAGCATTATTTACCCCGTTTGCATCTGCGAGGCGCTCTTTACACATTTTCCTTGTGTTAACATCAGTATTTATATGATATGACATATGACTGCTGAATGTCTGACAACTTAACACTTGGTAATGTCCCTCCCTCCTACCCCACCCTCCACACACATGATTCGACTATCAGTCCATTATAGACAAGATTCAACAATCATGATTAAAGGTGCTGTATGTAGGATTGACACCGAGTGGTTGAAATAGTTTTTTTTTTTTTTTGAAGAATCATCATTAATCCCTAATATATCCATGAAGAAAACAAAATAGTTCCAGAAGCAAAGTCAATGAAAAAGCAGTCGGTCACTTTTGCCCTCTATTTTGCTCGAAGGATGATTATTGCCTTCTGAAGTTTGCTGACTTAAAAAGCCTATTTTTGCATAAAGAAAATGTGCAACTGATTCGTAACAATTTATTTACTTGATTTAATTCAGCACTATAGCATAAGCAGTTGAATCTTACCTTCAGAAAGGGAAGTTGTAGCGCTGACATCACCTGCAATACAATGTTATTTTACTCTGTGCATGTCGGGCAATAAAAAATCCAATCCTTTGATTTGAGTAACTTGATATTACTATGTGCCAAACCGGTTATACAGAATATTAAAGACTTGTTATTACAGTTCATATCACAAGAACTGACATCAGTGTTTATGGGTAAAAAAAGTCTGGGTAACACTTTCTATGAAGCGCATATTTATAATACATTATAAGGATATTCTTAAGGCATTATAATGAATGCATAATGCATCATAAACAACCTTTATATTAAACAACCAATATGTTATATCATCTTATGAATATTCATAAGAACCGTTTTAATGTATTGTAATATTTACTTATTTGTGGTTACAGGTTTTAAGAGCATGATGATTTATAA
This sequence comes from Onychostoma macrolepis, assembly GCF_012432095.1. NCBI lineage: Eukaryota > Metazoa > Chordata > Actinopteri > Cypriniformes > Cyprinidae > Onychostoma > Onychostoma macrolepis. Next base: position 18,751,006 of record NC_081170.1, on the reverse strand, counting down.
CACACAGTGAACATGTTGCATCCACTTAAGTTACAATCGATTATATTTCTCATAGTTATAATGTATTATAAGTCTCATATCCTGCCATCTTTCTTATGATACTTTACTTAAAGCAATCAAAGACCACTTATAAGTATAGTAATAATAATAGTTTTGTTTAGTTTTTTTCCCCTCAAACAGCCATAAGATCAGATATCAGATCAGATGAATGTGTAATATGACACATTTGCTTTGAACTATTTTTATTTTTAATATCAGTTTGATTATTTTGATGGCACAGACAGCTGTTGATAAGTAACTCTGCAACGACATGTCAACTAGCAGTCATTGGAATATTATTAGTAGTATGTCTGCTAAATATATGCTAACACTTTATTTTGATGCTTCCCCAGACAAACTGACTATAAGTAACATTGTAAGTATGTCAACATTCTACCGACCCTAACCTTAACCTAAGCCTACTAATACTCTGAGAGTTAGTTGACATGTAGTTGCAAAGTTGCTTATAGTCAATAGACTAAGGGGACCATCAAAATAAAATGTATCCTAACATATAAATATTGATTTTTTTTCATTAATTAACTAGCTCACATCAAAATTAATATTAGCCTCACAGGGAACACTCAAATAACATTCCACACCTAACCACTAGTAGTAAGATACTGTGCAGAACTTAAATAAACAATGTCAAGATACAGTATATATAGTCCATTATAAATGTAAAGGTAGATTTAATATGGTGTTCATTGTGTGTTATAAATAATCATAATCTTAAAGGGTTAGTTCACCCCAAAATGAAAATTCTGTCATTAATTACTCCCCCTCATGTCGTTCCAAACCCGTAAGACCTTCGTTCATCTTCGGAACACAAATTAAGATGTTTTTGATGAAATCGGAGAGCTATCTGACCCTGCATGGACAGCAACGCAACTGAAATGTTCCCAGGTCCAGAAACGTAGTAAATACATCGGTAAAACAGTCCATGTGACATCAGTGGCTCAACTTCAGTTTTCCGACGTTACAAGAAGACTTTTTTTTTTTGCGCAAAGAAAACAAAAATAACAATTTACTCAACCATTATTCTCCCCTGAGTTACATCTTCTGCCATTTTGGAGAGTACCTAAGAACGTATTTGACTTAATCAGCGTTGTTTACGTTTGGGGGAAAGCGCGTGAACGAACGTATTCTGAGTATTAAGCATTGTTTACGCTTAAGAGAAAGCGTGCGTATGCATTGTGATACTCTCTAAAATGGCAGACGACATAACTCGGGGGAGAAGAATGGTTGAGTAAATTGTTATTTTTGTTTTCTTAGCACAAAAAAATAAAGTATTCTAGTAGTGTCTCAAAATTGAAGTTGAGCCACTGATGTCACATGGATTGTTTTACCGATGCATTTACTACGTTTCTGGACCCGGAAACATTTCAGTTGCATTGCTGTCTATGGGAGGGTCAGAGAGCTCTCCGATTTCATCAAAAACATCTTAATTTGTGTTCCGAAGATGAACGAAGGTCTTACGGGTTTGGAACGACATGTGGATGAGTAATTAAATGACAGAATTTTCATTTTGGGGTGAACTAACCCTTTAAAAATTATAACCACAAATGCGTCAAGCATTATAATGTATTATAATTGCTGTTATGATTATTTATAAGATGATATAACATATTATAAGGTTTTTTTATAATGCATTATGCATTTATTATAATGCCTTAAAAATACCCTTATAATGTATTATAAATATGGGCTTCATAGAAAATGTTACCAAAGTCTGTAGTGTAAATCTGGCACAAAGACTAATCTACAAAGAGTCATATCCTGTTAGATAAGTGCCACTGCATTCACTTACTAATAACTTCCTTTACACATTCACTATATCTGGCCACAACAAGAGTCAGATGGTCATTTCATTTCTCTCACTAGCACCGTGCTCTACTTTTAAACTACTGTACAGTTACATGTGAATTCTCATATTCAGAAAGCAAATTCTTAGAGTAAGAAGTATCCTACTGTCAAGATATGCAGGCATGTTAGAAAATAATATAGTTATAAATCAGTTACTTACAAGAGCACTGCTGCTTTTCATTGATCTGCAAAATAAATAAAAACAAGCATAAAGCAAAGCAATGTCAGTTCAGTTATTCTACTAAATATCAACAACATTTCATTTGAGGGCCTCGCAGTACATAAAAGCAATAAAACATATATCACAAACAATTTTACACTTACTCTGCCAGTGGGGCAGGAGAGCAGGCACTCGAGATTTTCAGGACAGGCCTGCAAGGTGGCGGTGCTTGCAGTCAGATTTGTAATCGGAGAGATGAATGACGGATATCCTTCTGCAAACAGTCCTGTCAAAGTTCCCTGAACAAGAGAGGGAAAGAGATGTAATGAAGAAACATGGTGGGAATGGCAGAATTAAGACCAAACAGAATAAACATGTGTAACTCTTTCACTAAAACTATCTGAAATATATGTTTAGCATTCATAATGGTAATAGAAGAATAGAAACTCGGTCGTCTTTAAGGTTTAGCAACCAAACCTAGTTTTACAGTTGTTTAATCAGATGGCTACTGTAAATGACACAGGAAGTAAACAAAATATTAAAATATAATAAATTATTACTCAGTAGATGGCAACCAAACCTAGGATTAACCATAGGAAGTAAATAAATTATTAAAAAGCCAACAATAGTGGGTTTTCTCATTACTCAGTAAATGGCTAACAAATGTATTTTTAGTATCGCGATTAATCGCATCCAAAATAAAAGTTTTTGTTTACATAATATATGAGTGTATATATTTAAGAAAAATATGTTATGTTTATATATTAAATATATTTATATATAATATAAAATACAGCCTAATAATATAAATACATAAATGTATATACATGTAAATATTTTCAATATATATACTGTATGTGTGTGTGTTTATATATACATAATAAACAAACACAGTACACATACATATATTATGTAAACAAAAACTTTTATTTTGGATGCGATTAATCACGATTAATCGTTTGGCAGCACTACTTTTTAGACATAAAATACTCACATTGACAAGCCATTGTTTCTCGCAGTCACTGAAGTACTCTTTAATGTCATACAAAATGACAAAGAGGAATTGTCCATCATTCTGTCTCTTCCCAGGGCATCGCAAGACAACAGATGCTCCTAATGTCAGTTTAATGCTCGTATACATGAACAGAATTATTTTAACTGAAAGAGAACACACACAATGAACTCTTACAAAATATAGAGGCATATAGGAGACAAAGTCAAAACACTGCATGCCAACACTGGAACTGAGGAAATAGCTCCAGTGGTTTTAGATTGAATACTAATTGATCAGATATTCATTTTTTCACATTTTTACTCTGAATCCAAGTATATTTGGGTTAAATTCATCAGTCACAGAACAGATTATAGACTAAGACAGGAGTTACTGAACATTTTTTAAAGCCAAAGTCCTCTAAATGTTGTGTGCAAAGGACTCCTTTTTAAAATATAATATATATTTTACACCTAATTTATACTGTGTGAGAAAAATGGTGATAATGAAAATAAAAATTAAATAATTGTCATTTTAACTAACCTCTTTAAATCAAAAGTATAAAGAAGTTATGCATAGTCAAAGAATTAAGAACGACACTGTAATAAATATATATATATATATATATATATTAGTGGTGGGCATAGATTAATTTTTTTAATCTAGATTAATCTCACTGTAATCTTGGAATTAATCTAGATTAATCCAGATTAAAATGGCTCATTTGAATTCTGCCAAGTAGATCAGAATAAGTTTACTACTAGTAGTAAACAACTAGCAGTCATCAATAATTTAATATTGATAATAACATCGAAGACATTGTATGATTATTCCTTAGAGATAAGGTTTTAATAGTTTTAGTAGTAGTAGCCTATTACGTTCTGCCCAATATCTTCAAGTGAAACCGAACTTTTATTTTGACGGGTTGCTGTGAGGATAGTTTTTCTCAAATGAAACGCTCGAATGCTCATGAAGTATTTATGTCCTTAGTGAGACGACAGACGTTAATATCGCCGCAAGCGTCACGCGGTCTTCTGTATGAGTAGTGAACAAACCCGTGCGTCTGCGCCATACATTAACACAGAGACACACAGAAGTCATATTTAAATAGACGTTTTGCGGCTTAATATTTACAAATAGGAGTGGGAGTGTGCTCACTTGTGTGTGCGCTTACGTTTGTTTGTGTGTGTGTGTGTGTGTGTGTGCGAACCGGGGCGGAACTCCGCTGTGCGCGCGATACAGAGAGCGCCACCATGTAACGTAGAGACAGAAATGACTTGCCGATTTCCATTGGGAAGCTTCTTAAAAATAAATTTTCCCTGAAGCAAACCCGGCGGCTTCATAGCTGCATCCATGTTAGCACGCATACACACAGGTTCGAAGACTCGTTCTCGCCCCCTACAGTGCAATTCGGCAAGGTATATATCCGCGCTAAAATATCAAGGTGAAAGTCATCATAGCTTGCGTAGTATAGACCCAGCTCCCAACCCAACTTTGAGAATAGATTAACGGCGATATTTTTTTTATCGCCCGAGTCTCATGTTAAGGCAGCACGTTAACGCCCATAACGGCCCACCACTAATATATATATATATATATATATATATATATATGGCAAATTCCAAATGGAAGTGATAATCCCTATCCTCTTGGAGCGGGGACTTTGGAGTGAACAGGGCACGTGCGTGCCATTAGGCGCATTCGACTTGAAGCAGCGCTGCGCAGAGTGATCACTGTGTGACATCAAAGTATCGCGAGAGCGATAAGAGAGCAGATGGATCCTGGTACTTTGATGTCATACACTGATCATTCTGCGCAGCGCTGCTTCAAGTCAAATGCGCCTATTATGTAGTCCTTTGGAATGCACTTGGTAAAGGGAGAAACGTAATTTCCTCATTATCTGCAGCTGGGATGTTCCCGTGACAATGCAGCACGGTATGAGTCAGCAGATTCGCTGACTGACACCAGCATAAAAAAATATATATATATACACACATTTTTATTTTAAAAAGTTTTATAAATATTTAGTATGTATGTTCATTTGCAACAGTTATACTAACAACACTAAAAAAGACGTTTATGCTATGCCAGTGTGCGTTTGACAACGCAGCGCTGCACAGATCGATCAAATTTTGACTTGAAGCAGTGCATGCCGGTTAGAAATTTTGTCCGCCTTGAGACGCCGACACCACGTGACTGTCACGTGTGGCATCAAAGTTCCAAGAGCTTTTCGAGAGCAGCCAGCTGTGAAAATGGAAAACGCAAAATGAAAATTTGCGATTTTCTAGGCTGATATGGCTAGGAACTATACTCTCATTTCGGCGTGATAATCAAGGAACTTTGCTGCCACTTGCAGATGTTTTTTTTTTTTGCGTGGTGCCCCCCTGGACGTGGTGCCCCTGGGCACTTACCCAATTGCCCATATGGTTAATCCACCTATGCGCACACCATGCTGCGTTATCACGGGAACATCCCAGCTGCAGATAATGAGGAAATAATGTCATAGGCTTGTTTGAGATGAGCAAAATCTGCGCAGAACCGTTCATCGTTGATCACTGCGAGATGCCGGTTAGAAAAGTGTCCGAGTTACGTCCGCCTTGGTCTGATATTATGCTGACGTGTGCCAAAAAACTCTGGCGACGGCGAGGAGGCTGGGACAGATTGAGCAGTCACGCGCAGTTGCTCTCCACCGACTGCGCTGATCAAAAGCTGACTGACTACACAGCTTAATGCTCATTGGTTCAGACAACTGTGATGCTGCGTTCTTTTTTTGATTTTTTATCTGATTTCACGCAATTATGTATTTAAATTATGCATGAATATTTGAGTGAGAATAACGCAATATCTGCCTTTGATCTCATTGGTATCTGTTCCACTTCGAAAGGGCAGAACTGTCCGACTTGACTGTGCTTATTTCACTCCTCCCCTCACTGCAGACGCCTACTCTCGCCTACATTTCAGGCGAGGCGAGGCGCATCTCAAACAAGCCTATTCCCAAACAATGAAACATTGTTTTATTAAACGTGCCTCTGCCAACTTTTTTGGAGAGTGTTGCAGCCATCAAAATCAAACTTTGTTCACATTAACAAAATACATTTATGTTGGTCAGTGAAAACTTTGGAAATCTTTTCTTTGTACTTTTGTCAATTAAATTAAAGTTAAAGAGAATGAAAAAAAAAAAAAGATTCTTGATTTTATTGCATTTTACAAAACGTCCCAACTTCTCTGGAATTGAGGTTACAGACCTGACAAGTTAAGACCAACAAGATAACTACCTATACATAAAAAAAATCTATTTATATATTCTATTTATTCTGTAGCCTACTGGTTTACACTGTGGGACCAAATGTCTCACAGACCAAGACAGTGAAGCCTGAGAAACAGCTACACCAGGGGTAGGCAACATCAGTCCTGGAGTGCCGCTGTCCTGTAGAGTTTAGCTCCAACCCTAATCAAACACACCTGCACAAGCTAATAAAGGTCTTCAGAATTACTAGGGCTACAGGCAGGTGAGGGTTCTTTCAGGGTTGGAGCTAAACTCTGCAGGACATCGGCACTCCACGTTGCCTACCCCTGAGCTACACTGTGGAGACCAGCCAACGTTCCCCACACGGTAAAAAGTGATAAGTTGACTTAACTTAAAAAAATTGAGGAAACCCATTGTCTTAAAATTATTAAGTAAATAATCATTTTAAAAAATAAGTTAAAACCCTTTAGCTACCCCACCAAGAAAAAGGCAATTGACAAATTCTTTGTTTGCATTTCTTATCTCCTTATGTCACAGTTCCCACACTCAATGTATTTTTTTTTTCAACACATCCCATAATTTTTTAAATATCGGCCTCTACCAAATGGTTGATATGTCACTTTATGGTAAAAGTACCGGAATTCATACACATACTATGAAAATCTGAAAATTTGAACTATAATAGTAATTTATTTAAAAAAATAATCCAAATAAAATATATTTGTATATTGAATCTTCTTTATTTATTGAAGTATGCCATAAAATATTTCAGGTTTTCATTTTAACACAGGAAATTATATGCTTTCTTGTTTTTTAACAATAAACAAAAATAACACATAAAATAACAAAAAAAAAACAAAAAGACATAACATTCTTTCTGCATTCAAAAAAATAAAATAAAAATAGCAAGAGATAGTAATATAATGGCATTTTAGGCTTTTGTTTCAAGAAAACGTTGGCTCCTAAAGGTAGCATCTGCTCCTCTTCACTGAGGGCGACATTGAAGAATGTGGATGCCCCTTGATACAGCAGCAAGTCATGGATGATGCCAGATGAACTGGCTCTGCAGAAGGCTTTAAAGCCCCACTTATCTGGTTTATTGCCAATATATTGGCAGAGGGTGCCAGCTCTTGTGCCTTTATATCTTATCATGACCTCATCCACACTGTGCTTGTAAGTGGATGGTATTAGGAGACACTGCTTGCGAAGCATCTCAAAGTGTGGACGGATTTTGTCAAATCGATCTGGATTCTCACTGCACTGCTGATTGTCATCGAAATGAACATAACGGCGTAACAGCTGGAATCTCTTCCTTGGCATGATATCAGCTATCACACTGAAGCGTGACTCATGGTGCCAGTAATCCTCCAGCTAGGAGCAGATGAATCGCCTTCGATAATGAACGCGATATTGCGTAGCTTGTCAGCGAACTACGGCTCTGTGTATTAAATGGCGCTCTATTTGAAAACAGGTGATGGAGATTTAGCGCTAATCATGGAACCGGCTTTACTGATGAGATGCGCATGAATATCGTGTTCGATATATCGCCCAGCCCTACGCTCCAGCGATGGAAATTTGAAAACACCCATAAAGAGTAGCATGGAAAGAAAATCTTCAATCTTTTCTGAGCTGGTCTTGATTGGATCCCCCAGCTCCTGGGCAGAGTACAGGTTGGTATGATGAGCAACATGCTGAATCATCTCATCAGTGAAGAGCATTTTGAAGTATTGGAAGGATGACTGTACATCCACAGGGGGTTCAAACCTTGATTCTGTGACCTGGAATTCCTCAATGTCTTAGAAGAAGTGTTGTGACAAGTGCTGTTGATTGACTTTGTGACATCTAGTGGATTTTTTTGGCATAACATACCTCAACCAGATGGTAGAGATGGCTCAATCAGCTTGAGTTAAGTTAGGTACTCCTCTCAATAAAATATAGTGACTCAAAATGTGCTCAACGGTTTGGTGGAGCAGGCAGTTGAAGGGTTAAGTGAATTGTCAAGTTCACTTAATTTTTTTTTTATTTTTTTATTATTATTTACTATATTATTATTATTTAGTAATAATTTTAAGGCAACGGGTTTCCTCAATTTTTTTTTAAGTTAAGTCAACTTATCACTTTTTACAGTGCATGAAACGGATCAATGATAACATCTAAAAATGCAAAACGATTTATGTGAGTATTAAGTTCAGGGGTAGGCATAGAGAGAGAAAATATCATTAGCTCAGTATAAAAGCAACAGAAGTCAATGGAAAGTCCCTATAAACATACACACACAAACGCCTGTGTGTGTGTACCTGGTATTCCCTACATTATGGGGACCAAATATCCCCAAAAGGCTAGTAATACCAGTCATTTTTGACCTTGTGGGGACATTTTTGGTCCTCATGAGGAAAGAAAGCTTATAAATCATACAGAATGATCTTTTTCTGTGAGAGGCAGGTTAGGGTAACGGGATAGAAAACACAGTTTGTACAGTATAAAAACCATTACACCTACTGAATGTCCCCGTAAAACATGTAAACCCAACGTGTGTGTGTGTGTACTCTTGACAGGTCTACTGCAGCTCCAAATACAGAAGTACAGTCTTCTCAGGTTAACAGTATTTGAGATTAGTGATACACAATATCCTGTCAAAGGAGACTAAGGACCGCTGCCTCTTATTCTACACTTTTTCATAATTACGATTTTAGTGGAAGCGTCCTAATAGCCAACTTACTGTGAAGCCACAACGAATACAACGCGAAACAACGTAACTAACACCAGTTAAACGCGAACGGCGGCTAAGGGTGTAAAACATGGTGTAAAACAATTATAAAAGCCGAGTGAAAACGTATTTTCGGCATACGATGTTAAATCTGTGGCACATAACTAACTCAATTCACACCATTCCGCTTTAACAAAACGCACCGTAGCCACAAAAAGGATAATTAATAACTAGAAAAGTAGAAAAATCAGTAATGTTCAAAAGGCTTAACGAGATATTTTGATACAACCCTCATCTCGAACTGAAGACGAGACGTACTACTATCCCCGTGGAGCAGCAGAACTCTCACGCCGGATCACGGACCAATTAAAATGCGGCAGGGTGGTACTTTGAAAACCACACCAGCAGTACAAGTGTAACAGGTCACGTGTGATGTTCTGTTCACTATAGGGTAATATAACAGGAGGTACCGTAACATTATAGCTAAGTAGATTATAAATATTACAAAATTATAAATAACAACGAATCTGAATACTTTTACAAAAATAGATATATCACACCATGGCAAAACAAAAGTGTACAGAATTATATATATATATATATATATATATATATATATATATATATATATATATATATATATATATATATATATATATATATATATATATATATATATAAATACCACATCGCTATAATAAATAACTTATTATTATTTTTTTTTTCTGGTAACACTTTACAATACGGGTGCACTAATATGCATTAAATAATGCTTAACTAATGCACAGATAATCACAAGTTAATGTATAACTCATGAAGAACTAAAACATTTTTAATGATAAGTGCTTCAGCAATTTATGAACATATGATTCATAGATTAAGCAATCAATAAATGGTTATTAGTTAAATGTCATAATGTATAATTCCTTAATAACATATTACATTAACTAATGATGTAAATTCATATGCTAATTACCACAATGGTCAAAGCTATGTACCTCAACTTCCAGTTGTCTGCTTTAATTAATTATTAATGATTTGCAAAAGGTGTCATTATGTTATGACTTTACTAGCTATCCAGTCAGTATAGGCTTATAATTTTGTAATTCTTATTGATTATATTCTTTTTAATTTTAAGCTGCCTGTACTCTGATTTTGCTGTAAATATTTGTTAAAAAATCTAATAACATGAAAACTGGACATTTTTCGTAATTGGATTATAATTTATGTCATTGTCACTGAAACTATTACAACTATTCTGGACACATTTAGCTTTTGTTTCACAGAAGAAGAAAAAAAAAAATTACACGGTCCTTTAGAGGGGCGTTTTCCACCACTCTACCCTACCAATTCTGGCAGTTGTTCTCGGATTCCCAATGATATTGTTTGTGACCATTGTTTGTGCTGCTGACATACCCTTGCCGGTAGTGATATGTTGCACCGACACGTCTTAGTCCTGTGTATAACTACAAACTCCGTGCTGGACTACATATATTCTGTACATCATCAGAGGATAACTCAGTCAAACAACAACATACTGAACTGTACAACCCATTGCCAGACCAGACCAGGTGTATCACACAGGATCCTATAGCCTAAAAAGCATACCAAATTTTGTTTTAATGATATGTTTTAATGGTTCGTTTTTATTGTTTTGTGCGATTTCAAAATTGCTATATTACTGTATTTATTTTCGGAATTGTGCACAATAATAAATAGTGATTAATACAAATTTCTATTAATATTTAATAAGCTCAGGATAAGTGATAATTGAGGGTGACCCCAAGTCATGAAATGACCAAAAAGTACCAGTAATTAATTTATGTATTTATTTGTTTATTTATTGATATTTTTTGTCAAACGAGATAGGCCTATTGCTTTGATCCCATGTATTAGGTATTCAGCTCCATCTAGTGGTCAATCTGATATTAGCCCATTAAATCCAATTATTTCCCTAGACATAGAAAATATCCAAATATGTAGGCTAATTACACATTCGAGGTTTACTATTATACATAAAAAACCTTATACAACACTGATTGATTACCAACTGATTAAGCATTGCACTTCAAGTAATGTACCATAAGGCTTCGCTTACCTGTTCTGAAAATAATTTTTGTACATATGTCACTATAAAGACATTTTTTTTTTTTGTCATAAATCTGCCTTAAAGATCATTTTTGTAATTAACCTTTAATAACAATGCACCTTTGTGGATATAATAGATTCGATATGAAAGGATATGATAAATGTAATTAAAATGTAAACAAATAAATGCAAATAAAAATCTTCACAAACCTAGCTGACTGGACATTTTGTATCTGACACACACACACACACACACACACACACACACACACACACACACAGACACAATCTCATGTTTGTTTCTGTGAATTGTGGGGACTTTCCATAGACTTCTATTACTTTTATACTGACCAAACAATATTTTTTATCCCCTAACCCTAAGCCTACCTCTTACAGAAAACCTGTTTGCATCGTTACAATTTCAGATAAACATCATTTACTATTTATTTGTTTATTTATTTATTTAATTTCTCTCATGGGGACCGCAGGACCCCACAAAGTCAAAAATTTCAGGTTTTACTATCCTCATGGGGACATCATATTGACATGTCTGTTTTGGGTTCTGTTTCATGTTCTTGTTTTCATGTCTTTTATTTTGTAATTGTTTCATGCAGTTAGTGTCATGCTTCCCTTGACCTCTTGTATTCCTGCTATTGGTTCCTCTGTCTTAGCTAGGTTGAGTTGAAGGTGAAGGTCCTTCATCCAGCAAGAAATGTCTGTTAGACATGCTGAGATGCGAGCAGCTATTGTCGGATCATCAGGATGGAATGAGAGGTAGAGTTGAGTGTCATCAGCATAGCAGTGATATGAAAAGCCATGTTTATGAATGACAGAACCTAATGATGCCATGCAGACAGAGAATAGAAGTGGTCCAAGAACTGAGCCCTTAGGCACCCCAAGTAGCTAGATGTTGCGACTTGGATACCTCACCTCTCCAAGATACCTTGAAGGACCTATCTGAGAGGTAAGACTCAAACCACTGGAGTGCGGTTCCTGAGATGCCCTTTCTCAATAGGGTTGACAGGAGGATCTGGTGGTTGACCATATCAAAAGCAGCGGACAGATCCAGCAAGATAAGTAATGAAGACTTGGAAGCCGCTCTTGCAAGTCTTAGGGCTTCAACAACCAAGAGCAAGGCAGTTTCAGTCGAATGTCCACTTCTGAAGCCAGATTGGTTGCTGTCCAGGAGGTTGTTCTGTGTGAGAAAGGCAGAGACATGGTTGAACACAACTCGTTCAAGTGTTTTTGCAATGAAAATTAGGAAAAAATAAAAATTCATACCTATCGGATCATCAGTTAGTAGCAGTGAATGATGAGGTATCATGTCCATCACAAATGCAGTATAGAGTATCACAAGGCTTAGTACTAGGACTGTTGCTTTTCATGCTTTACATGTTACCCTTAGGAGATATCATCAGGAAACATGGTATTAACTTTCACTGTTATGCTGATGAGAAAAAAAACAAAAAAAAAACAGAGGTGTCAATTATCGGACCAAAAACCTCCACATGTAAAAACCTAGAGCACTGTCTAACACTTGATGGCTGCTCTGTCAATTCTTCGTCATCAGTTAGGAACCTAGGTGTGCTATCTTTCCTTCGAAAGCCACGTTTCTAGCATTTGTGAAACCACTTTTTTTTTTTTCATCTTAATATATATCTAAATTACGACCTATGCTCTCAATGTAGAAAAGGACATTCATGATTGGGTGGTTGCTCTGCATGCTTAATAAACAAACTCCAGCTGGTTCAAAATACAGCAGGTAGAGTTCTTACTAGAACCAGGAAGTACGACCATATTAGCCCGTTTCTGTCAACACTGCACTGGCTCCCTATTAAATATTGTATACATTTTAAAATCTTGCTAATTACTTATAAAGCCCTGAATGGTATAGCACCTCAGTATTTGAGCAAGCTCTTATCGCATTATAGTCCTTCATGTCCACTGTGATCTCAAAACTCTCTCCATAATCCCTAGAATATCAAAATCAACAGCGGGCGGCAGATCCTTTTCCTATCTACCTTACATTGTTCAGGAGGCAGACACACTCTGTCAGTTTAAATCTAGATCAAAGACCTATCTCTTACACATAACACACTATCACATTTCTATAATTCAAATCCTAAGGATAGTTGCTTTATCCTAAGCTGCATTAATTAGGTCAACTATAACACCCGATGTACTTGTTACATCGTAAGAAGAATGGCATCTATACTAATATTAGTCTGTTTTATTTTTATTCTAAGATCACTGTAGCCACCTGCAAAGACATCGTCACCTCAACGGCCATCGGCATAAGACCACAAGAACCAGACGAGACCTCTACACAATTCTGACACAGAAAAGATCTGGCCCCCCGACTGAGCCTGGTTTCTCCCAAGGTTTTTTTTCTTTCCATTCTTCATTCTTTTCATTTCAAGTATTGTTGACTTGATTGTAATCATCGTCCAGCTCAATTTAGTTCAAACAGTATATATGCATTTACATTTATGCATTTAGCAGACGCTAAAAGCGACTTAATTTACATGCGTTCAAATTACAGTTTTTACATTTTATCAGCTCTTGCTTTCCCTGGGAATTGAACCCATGATCTTGGCGTTGCTAGCGCCATGCTCTACTATTTGAGCTACTGGATGATATCACTGAATCAATGATGAACTAACTTTAACTGGAAAACTTAGTGTTTACTATTTCTTGCACTATCAACACACTATTACTGTTAAATACTGTAAAGCTGCTTTGACAAAATCTGTACTGTATAAAGCACTATATAAATAAAGGTGACTTGACTTGACTTAATGTTTTACAAGTGGAACCCCAGATGGTGGATAGAGGAACCTTAAAACTGGCATAATGGCTACATATCCAAAGTATGGAATGGCAGAGGAGCAGATGAGAAGGACTGGAAAAGTCACATCAAGCACAAGCAAGCAGACTGGTTTCTTGCAAAGGAAAGCAAACCGAGTCAACCTTTCTTGTTAGTACAATTGATGAGATTAACACTGTTCACGACTATTTAAAAATATGAACAACAGATCTGACCACTCTTCGTTGTTGCAGTTTTTACTTGTGCTGGTACTGTAAAGTGGTAAATTTTCTTTATACTCCAGACCGATTGCACTTTTATCATAGCTTGTTGTTAATTTAAACCATTTTATTGCGTTTATAGAAAGTGTCTTTCATACAACCACTGTTTCAAAACATATTTATTGTGACGTTTTGCTAGTATAGTATATTTTCAAATGTTTAAGCATATTATTAACTGACTTGCAAAAGTAATGTATCACAAACATTATATTCTAAAAGTTCAAGATATGTAGCATGCCATTTAGGAAGGGCTCTAACCCCAAACTATTAAAGGATTTGATTTGTTTACATGTGAATAGTTAATAATATAAGAGCATACTTAATTTATCGTTTGTTTTTTCCTTCTTTGTATGCCGTACAATTTGAATTTGCAAATAAATCTTTAAATAAATCGCAAATAAAACTTTTGCACAAGTGTCTGTCTATGTGCATAGAAAAGTAGTGCAAGCCTCGCAATGCTGCTTAAGTTATATTGTTTGTTTAGGGGAGATATGGTCATTAGGCTTTGTTCTGAATTTCATGCAGTACCCATTTTAGCATTGTAGGTAGGACCAGCATTACAGAAGACTTAATTGGCAGGATAAGTAGAGAGATGTCTTCAATGCCATTAGCAAAAACTGGAAAGACTCTCTGAGTAAATGTGTGTGTGAATGTGTGCAGATGTGTGTCAGAAAGAGGATGGGAAAAAGACACTTTTCCTCTGTCCAGGTCTAGCTCTACTCTGATTCTCTGTAGTTTGTCTCTCACTGACAGGGTGGTAGTTGACTGTATTGGCGATTCTATTTCATAATGACCATAAAAATAAGCAAATTTCCAAATCTCATCCTTGCTCCCCTTGACAGACGCTTCCATTACACCAACCATCCAGTCTGCACTGTCTCCAACCTCAGTGTCCCAGCAGTGTGTTCCTGATTTAAAGCCCTCAAAACCTCAAACAGATGGTTGATCACAAAATCTCTCTGGAAGCTGCGATAGCAGAGTATCCTCTCGGTTTTCTTCAACTTCACAATCTTCACAACTTCTTCTTCTTCTTCTTCTTCTAATTCTTCTTCTTCAAGACAAGCTTCAACTTCTATATTACAGTAAGTATTTCCTTCTTCACCATTACAAACATCTTTTTCTGCACACTTTGCATGTGCAATACTTTTCACACTGGTAAGATCATCAGATAAAGTGACATATTTTGATGCAGTGTTGGGGTCCAGAATAGCAGGAGCTAGAGAGAGAGAGAGAACATGAAAACATATGTATTGTTAAACATGTTGTTTGTTTTTACTGATCCAAATTAAGTATTTGATTTATCATCATGTGTGACACACTATGCTGGTGTAATAAACATAATAGTAAAAAAAAAAAAAAATGCTTTAATTCTTTGAATCTTTAAAATAATAATAATAATAATAATAAAAGCAAATGTGGTTGCTCCATCACGTAACTGTAAACTATTTAAAAAGAGCTCTAAAGTTTTTGGGAAATAAAGATGGGTAAATTATTTTATTGGTAATGTCACAGGTTAACCTGTTGACTCTATAGACTTGGACTTACAAACACACCCATTTCACTTGTACTGGACATTGCCGGCAAATTAACATCTGTGTACACACCAGGAAAGTGTTATGGAGTTTTTGTTTTGTTTAGGCTAAGTTTGTTACTGCTGTGTTTGTTCTAGTTTTCAACTCTTGATAGTTTTCCTTAAATCACAATTTTTCTAAAAAGTACAAAAGGTCAGTACATACAATACATGTGGTGATTTATATTTATTTTTCTATAAATTTTCTACAAACCTTGTTCAGTTAAATTTCCAGGTTCACACTCTGTACAATCAAACCCTTAATCTAGGTCCAACTGGTTTTTAAAACAACCGCCACCTCACTTCCTGTGGAAGCTGCCATTTTGTTGTGATGTCAGAGGGGGGGAGAAATTAGGAACAGTTAGTTTTCCATTTAATTTGTTGGTAAACTATCTTCTGTTAATGGTTGTTGTTTTACTTGTCCGGAGGGTTTAAGTCTGGTTGTGCTGGATATTTACATTATTTCATTTGTTTGTTACAGACAATTTTGTTTGTTTTCTCCCCAGTTGGTATGCCCTGTAGGAGGGGCATTAGCCTATAAATAGGCTTGCTAGCTGAAAGGAAGTCAGTTTTACATTTTGTCTTTGGTTCTGATTCGGACTGAGCAATGTTAGATACTTGGGCCATTTTGGTGTAGCCAAAGAAAGCACATTGTTGCTGTTTGTTTCTTTTTGTACAGTTTTTATTTATTTTTGTTTCCTCATGCACTTGATGGTATTTTTCACCTTCCAATAAACCACCAATTTTTGATTATTGCACCAACATTTTGTACAGGACGTCATTTCCTTTACCACTCCAACTGGTTGGCCTTCCCACATATGGTGTCAGAAGTGGGATCTTCTCACCAGTGAGTGATTTGCCTGTATAAATTGCTGCCCTGCTGACATGCCACCCAAAACGAGAAGTCAGCCTGTGGAGGGCACGGGTGCAGATGAGGACCAAGGTGCTGCTGGAGGTGTTGCAGAGGAGCAAGTGCGGCCTATAGATGTCCCTGCTACTGGGGGTGATGCTGCCATCACAGCACTGGCACAGATGTTCCAGTCATTCCTGCAGTATCAAAAGGAGCGGGATGAGAGACAGGAGAAGGAGGCTGCACGACGTGAGCAAGGTTACAAGGTCCTCAGCCATCAGGTCACCCAAATGCAGTTTGACATGGAGCGGACAAGACTTGGATCTTCGGAGAGAGCTGCATTACGGATGATAGACCATGAACCTCGGATAGCCAAGCTGGAGGACAGTGATGATATTGAACATTATCTTACCACTTTTGAAAGACTTGCAGAGGTTTACCAATGGCCAAGGGAAGAATGGGCCATTCATCTTATTCCCTTGTTAACGGGCAAGGCCCGAAGTGCTTTTGTGGCTATGAACCCTTCACAAACCAGAGACTATGACCAAGTAAAAGCTGCAATTTTAAAGAAATATGAAATCAGTGCAGAAACCTACCGGTTGAGATTCCGGACCCTTAGTACATCTGCAGAGGAGACCCCTACAGAACTCTACATCCGATTGAAGGACCTATTCTGCAAATGGGTACACTATGAACAAAGAAGCAAAAAGGACATTATGGAAACACTTGTCCTGGAGCAGTACCTGCGAGTGTTGTACCCTGATGTGAGGACTTGGGTCAAAGAAAGAGATCCCACCACTGCTGCAGAAGCTGCGACGTTGGTTGAGGCGTACATCACTGCACGGAAGGGACCAGGAACTACTCGATATGCTGGTATCCTGCACTCTTCGAAGGGTAAGTCAGAGGGGTTGGGGGTGGGTTCAAACTCTCGAAGTTGTGCCAAGATCTTAATGCCCAGTCATGCTAAACCCCCAACATTTAGCACCATAACCAAGACAGCAGTTAAGGGAGAGAGTGTTGTATGTTTTAACTGTGGGGAGCCCGGTCATACTAGGCCCAATTGCCCTCTCAAAAAGCCCAAGACAGCTGGTCTTTGTTATGTACCCCGTCCAGAACAGTTAAAAGCACAGCCCAATCGGGAGCCAGTCGTCACTGTACTGTTAAATGGCCAACCCCTTCCAGCCTTGGTGGACACAGGTTGTTCCCATACGTTGGGACAGGCCCAATATATACCTAGAGATTTCTGGAGCGAAGAGGATACAGTAGCAGTTTGTTGTGTACATGGGGATAGCACTGAGCTGCCTACTGTTGAAGTTTATATTGAGGTTTGTAATCAGTCATATTTGATGAATGTTGGTGTTGCTACCAAGCTGCCCTATCCTGTCCTGTTAGGTACTGACTTCCCAGTCCTAGCTGACTTGGTGCGAGAGACTGTATGGTGTGGCGTGGTCACAAGAGCCCAAGCCAAGCAGCTAGCACAGGCTTCACAACCCCAAAAGATACAACCTGACATACTGCAGGAGATGCCTTTTAGCTCCGAAGCTAGCGTAAGTGAGTTAAGGCCTACAGAGCAGGAAAGGCTTCAGAAACGTAGGGAGTGGGTGGAGGGATTGTTGCAAATGTCTGGACAGGCAGAGGAAAAGACAGAAGAACCTGAACTCGCTGAAACAGACAGAGTTGTCCCTAGTGATCTAGCCCAGCTTCAGCATGAGGACTCAACCTTAACTGAATGTTTTAAAAAGGCTGATGAAAACAAGGGTGTTGTGTCTTTGCTTGGTGAGACTTTTGTGGTGGAAAATGGTCTTTTGTACAGACAGAGTATGGAAGACGGACTGCAGTTGATTGTACCCAAGGCATACAGGAAGGAGGTATTAGAACTTGGGCATTCTATTCCCTGGGCAGGTCACTTGGCATTTATGAAAACCTTAATGCGAATTGCCAAAAGATTTTACTGGCCAAAAATGTACAGTGAAGTTAAAGAGTTCTGTAAATCATGTCCAGAATGCCAGCTTACTACTGGCCGTACCCCTGCCTATGCACCACTCATACCACTTCCTGTAGTTGACATTCCTTTTGAGCGAATAGGAGTTGACCTAGTTGGGCCTGTGGAGAAGAGACAGAGAGGGAATAGATTTATCTTGGTTATCTGTGATTACGCTACCAGGTACCCAGAAGCTTACCCACTACGAGAGGTCACTGCTAAGCAAATAGCCACTGTACTCTTACGTTTTTTCTCGCAGGTTGGCATACCTCGAGAAGTGCTCACAGATCAGGGCCCAAACTTCATGAGCCACACCCTCCAAAAAGTGTATCAATTGTTGGGCATAAAGAGAGTGCGAACTACCCCTTACCATCCTCAGACTGATGGTCTGGTTGAACGTTTTAACCAAACCTTGAAAACGATGCTGAAGAAGTATGTTTCTGACACAGGCAAGGACTGGGACAAATGGCTTCCATTCCTCTTGTTTGCATATAGGGAGGTGCCTCAGGCATCTACAGGATTTTCACCTTTTGAACTGCTGTATGCTCACCAAGTGCGAGGGCCTCTGGATGTACTGAGGGAGAGTTGGGAGGTTACTGATAAACCAGGCAAGAAAAACATTATCTCATATGTGCTTAAGATGAGGGAGCATCTGCAAAAGACAGCAGCTCTGGCACGAGAAAACCTTTTGCAGTCTCAAGCACATCAAAAAGTGTGGTATGACCGCACAGCGAGAACCCGTACATTTGAGCCAGGTGAAAATGTCTTGTTGTTACCAACGAGTGAGCATAAACTACTGGCCAAGTGGCAAGGCCCATATCAAATAAAGCGGAGAGTGGGCCCTGTGACTTATGAGATCGAGATCCCATCCAGGACCCCACCCTTGCATATCTTCCATGTCAACATGTTGAAAAAATGGTATGCTCGTTCCACACAACCAGACTCTACATCTGAGGAAGTAACAGAAACAGCCACATCCTTGTTTGTGAGATCCGTGGAAGGAGAGGAGGAAATGGAGGAGCAATACCTTCCTGGTCGTCAAGGCAACAGTTTGCTGAGCCTCGAGCATTTGGAAGATGGACAGAGGCAGGAACTTCTACTGTGCCTTCCAACACAACTCTTTATGGAAACGCCTGGCAGGACAGATGTGATCTACCATCACATCACTCTCAAAGATCCGAACCCCATTCGTCAGCCAGTATACCGGGTCCCAGAGAGACTTCTGCCAGTCATGAAGGAAGAGTTGGAGACCATGCAGATTCTCGGGGTGATTGAACCTTCAACCAGTGAATGGAGCAATCCTATTGTGCTAGTGCCTAAAAGGACGGTAGTCTTCGCTTCTGTTTGGATTTCCATAAACTCAATAGTGTGAGCAAATTTGACCCATATCCAATGCCAAGGGTGGATGAGTTAGTGGAGAGACTTGGAAGAGCAACGTATCTCACCACACTTGACCTCTGCAAGGGATATTGGCAGGTCCCGCTGACTCCAGAGAGTAAGGAGTTGACTGCATTTAAGACACCCTTTGGGCATTTTCAGTTTCGGGTCCTTCCTTTTGGGCTTCATGGTGCTCCAGCTACATTCCAAAGGATGATGGACAAAATCCTCTGGGGGACGGAGGAGTTTGCTGCAGCATACTTGGATGACATTGTAATTTACAGTCAAACTTGGCAGGACCATCTGGATCATCTGAAGGACGTGCTATTAAGAATCAAGAATGCTGGTCTAACCATCCGCCCAGATAAATGCACCCTAGCTAGTACGGAGACACAATACCTAGGATATGTGCTGGGACATGGGGTAATACGTCCACAGGTGGGGAAAATGGAAGCCATTAAGAATGCAGCCCAGCCAGTGACCAAGAAACAAGTACGTTCTTTTCTAGGACTTGTCGGATGGTACAGACGTTTTATCCCCAACTTCTCTGAACGAGCCTTTGCCCTGACTGATTTAACTAAAAAGGAACAGCCAAATAAAGTCAACTGGACTGAGCATTGTGAAAAATCTTTTCAAGACCTAAAGAACTCCCTATGCACAGGGCCTGTTTTACAGAGTCCAGACTTTGAAAAGACTTTCACGGTGCAGACTGATGCCTCTGAGCATGGTATTGGAGCTGTGCTACTTCAGGAAGGTCAAGGGCAGTTACAACCGATTGCCTACATCAGCAGGAAACTCCTTCCCCGTGAATCTAGGTATTCTACAATTGAGAAGGAGTGAATTTTCTACAAACCTTGTTCAGTTAAATTTCTAGGTTCACACTCTGTACAATCAAACCCTTAATCTAGGTCCAACTGGTTTTTAAAACAACCGCCACCTCACTTCCTGTGGAAGCTGCCATTTTGTTGTGATGTCAGAGGGGGGGAGAAATTAGGAACAGTTAGTTTTCCATTTAATTTGTTGGTAAACTATCTTCTGTTAATGGTTGTTGTTTTACTTGTTCGGAGGGTTTAAGTCTGGTTGTGCTGGATATTTACATTATTTCATTTGTTTGTTACAGACAATTTTGTTTGTTTTCTCCCCAGTTGGTATGCCCTGTAGGAGGGGCATTAGCCTATAAATAGGCTTGCTAGCTGAAAGGAAGTCAGTTTCTCTGTAGCTTGCAGGCTACATTATTCCCAAAGATGTAAGTCATAGTGATGATCAAGCACAATTTATCTGGAGGGTGGCGGTAGTGCGCTAAGTTAGTCCGCATCCGCCGTTAAGCAACCAAAGAAGAAGAAGAAGGAAGTCAGTTTTACATTTTGTCTTTGGTTCTGATTCGGACTGAGCAATGTTAGATACTTGGGCCATTTTGGTGTAGCCAAAGAAAGCACATTGTTGCTGTTTGTTTCTTTTTGTACAGTTTTTATTTATTTTTGTTTCCTCATGCACTTGATGGTATTTTTTCACCTTCCAATAAACCACCAATTTTTGATTATTGCACCAACATTTTGTACAGGACGTCATTTCCTTTACCACTCCAACTGGTTGGCCTTCCCACAGGTAACATCAGAATGGACAGTAGGCCTCCTAGTAAATGTTATAGTATTATGAATATAATTTCCTCTGCATAGGTACAAGTATGAGATATTAGTTAATATACATAAATTCACACCATTTGTAATGATAAAGGCTAAGAAAACTCACTGTATTGAACAATGTGCTGCATCTTCTCCCATACTCTAAACTTAAGATTTCCAAGATGTTTTGCCACATCTAGCAAAGATCTTGGAATATTTTCTGGATCTTGTTGTGTGCATTGGGCTCTGTAAAAATACCAGGAATCAGCAAAGTTTTAAGTTTGGCTTCTAAACAACAGAAAAGACTGAAGATGACTTACCATTCCATTGTATAGTTGAAGTTCTAAAAAGAGGCAGGGAGATTCAAGAAAAAGTTATGTAGCTACTAAAATAAATAGCTGAAAGAAAGCCTGGCAACTCTAGACTAATGATATACATTATAAATGACTGTGTCATACCTGTATAGGAATGAAATATCCCCAGCTTTGAGCTCATCCTTTATGAATCGGATTCATCTCTCTCATCATCTCTTCACTCTTCTCCTTCAGCATCTGACTTTTCTGCTCTTCTTCCTCCCTCAGCTAACCTGGCTGTATCTTCATCTTGGATGAACTGGGTAAATCTCTCAAATTCTTCCTTAATCTGTTTCTCTGTGTTCTTAGCCTGAACCTAGAAATATACAACCAGCATGAATATAAGTTATTGGTATGCACTGTCATATTAATCGCACTGGTCCATATCACACATTTCATTGAGGCATTACATAAGGAAGGACGTGAGATTCATGAGATTTATTTATGATGTCTTCCATTGCATTCGTTATTTGTAGTGCGCCAGCTTTGTGCTTTTAGTGCTTTTAATATAAAACAAAAGTCTCAGCTTTCAAAATCAGTTTTATAGCGAAACACAAATTATGTGTCTTACAATAATGTGATTTTCAAGCTCTTTAATGTAGCATGACAGATCGCTATGTGAATAACTTCATTATAATTATTGTGAAAATTCCACCACCTACTCTGCAAAAACAAACTTCCATTCCGTACATAGCCTGTTTAATTAAACAGCAATAAAACGTTCTAAAGGTTGAAGTGGACATACGTTATATTGTTGTCTTTTCTGCTGTAAACTTTAAGTGACTATTCACAAACTGTTTTATTCATGGTATACTGTAAATGAGGACATAATATTTAAGGTCTTCCATTCATTATTTGTAGCGCCCCAGCCAACCAGTAATCGCAACAATTTTGTGCTTTGTTGCTTTTACACACAGCTCAGCTTTCGAATTCTGTCAGTTTTATAACGAAATACAAATTATAAATGTTTTTTTGCTCTTTATTTCAAGTTTATAGCAAGATATAAAGTGAAGGAACATCATAAGGCATGAAAAAAAAAAACAGTTTAGCCTAATTTATAATGAAAATAATGTCTCGTCGTTCGATCGTTATTGTAGTCGGAAAGTTTATTGACTCACATGCCTCTTGACAAACACATTATTGCAGTATAGCCTACATATTGTTTGTATTTCGCTATAAAACTGACAGATTTTGAAAACTGAGATTTGGAATATCTCCCGGTGCTCTCAATCCGGGCCATTTGCATGCGCAAAAGGCTAGAATATCCTATCTCAAAATACTATAACTATAATCTTTATTCTCGAAACATTTAGACTTTATTCTCGTAATTTCGACTTTATTCTGGTAGTATTTCGACTTTATTCTCGTAATTTCTACTTCAATCTCGAAATATTACGACTTTAATCTCGTGGCACTAAAACGCCGTCGTAAAATACACACAACATCCATAATTTAAAGGAAATGTGGTCCACAATTCACTTTCTTAAAATAATCTTTTTACACTTTTTTTTTTCTCAGTTTTGTGTCGTTTTTCAATTCCAATTCTGACCACCCTACCAAATTTAGTGGCTTCTGCCACCTCTTAGTTTGCATACACTGTACATTGTACATTTGCAAACATATTGATTGGCCTCAACGCGCTGCAACTTCAGAAAACACATGCAAATAGAAAAAGCACCAGCAAATCAAGAAAACATCTTCATCAATCTGACAGGTGCTGCTAATGCTCACAAACAAATAAAGAAACGCACTGCAAATGCTCACAACACAACCAAATAAAGAATTTTATTTGCAGCGCGTTTCTTTGTTTGGTTGTGTTGTGAGTATTTGCAGTGTGTTTCTTTATTGGTTTGTGTTGTGAGCATTTGCAGCGCGTGTGTTGTAAATTAGATGAAGTTGTTTTCTTAATTTGCAGGTGTTTTTTCTATTTGCAGTGCGTTGAGCTCTCTCGGCCACCGTACTATAATGCTGTTTGGAGGGTCTAATGTACATTCAGAGAGTAGGTGAGAGTGGGGCACAACTTAACACTTTTTTGACTTTCTCAGTTTATGTAAATCCACATGGGGATCAGAGTATTAATTTCACACTTGTCTTGTAAATACATGGTTTTGTTTCATAATTACAGTGTATACTTTTTTTTTGTACCCCACAAGAATGAAAGTAAAATTTGACAACATGCTCCATAGGTGGGGCACATTGTAACATGACCATATGACAGCTTAAAATGTTATGAGTCTTTATTCACCTGTTTCTCATTAAAATTCATGAAAGTAATTAATGTAAATTGCATTGCTAATGTCATAGAATAGCATAGTTCTAATAATAGTGGGCCACAGTGTTATCTTTCCCATCTGCACAACTGGAATTTAAAACTGGTTAGTATCTTCTGCTAGTTAACAAAGCATTAAAGAACTATCTAAACTGATCTAAGATTAAAGTGATAGCAGATTTGTCTCATTTTAAATAAACACTAAAAATGAAAATGAATGAAAAATAAAAATGAAAAATTCACTTCAGGCAAAAATTTACTTTTACTTTTAATTTTGGCATAACTTTTTTGATATGGCAACTAGTAAAAACCGTACGTGTTTTTTTTTTTCATACTAGCATGTATGGAAATGTTTAAATCATGTATTACAACCTCATGTCAGTTTGTGCCCTGCTCACCCCATTACATTGATTGTTGATGTGTTGATCCACTTGAAATCAGATGTAACAGATGCAACATACCTCAACGTGTTCTATGGTACAATCACAAGTGAGTTTAACATCTTTAAAGAGCTTCAGTTTTTCTCGTAGTAGCTTCTGTACAGTTTGGAGCTCTGTCTGGAAACAATCAGCAATATATAAAGCTTTACTATGACCAAAAATCATTGAGAAGTAAAACTATTTAATAACAATTATAGTCATAACAGTCAGAAAGGTTATGGTTTCATCTTTTCGTATGTCTGGCCTTTATAAATGCTTATCTTCTGATCTTGCACAACCTCATCAATCAGACAGAGGTCATGATTTTTATGCTTCTTTGATGTTTGGCAAACTAAGCAGACAGGCTGTTTGTCATTCAGACAGAAGAGTTTCAGTTTCTCATGGTGCAGACTGCAGAACTCTGATGAATCTGGAGCTTTCTGGTTATTGTTCTTTAGGAAAACCTCACACAGGTTCTTCAGCACAGGGTTGCATGGAGGTTCAGATTTAGAGGATCTTCTTCTACAAACAGGACAATCCTGAAATTCATTGGTTATCCAGAACTTCACTAGACAGTTTTTGCACAAACTGTGGCTATAAGACAACAAAACCGACTCATTGAAGATTTCACAGCACACAGGACAGGAGAGATCCTCTTCAGAGAAAATTGGTTTAAAAGCCATTCTGTTATTTAAATTCCTTTTGCCTTTGTTAAATGCATTTAAAAAACACAAACAAATTGCTACTCTTCTCAACAAAAACCTGCCCTGCAGACCACAATGAATCAAGATGTGTGCAAGACAGGGTAGCAGAATCACTTTCACTTCCTTTTTTTCAGATAAGAATAGGTTTTGATTTCAGCAAAGGAGGATTGTAATTGGTCAGGTTGCCAGCTGACCAGTTTTACAGACACTTACTATGTGACATCAGTTCTTTTTAATAGGTTCACTCAATGTGGTGTGACGAATATCTGAAGCCCTTATCCACCTTATTCCTAAACGTGGAAATAGGCCTATGGGCGAGACTTTGGATTCATTAGCCGCTATAGGGAAATAACGAGAAGAATAACAACGTGCAGTAAACGGTAAAACTGTTAGCATGATTCCAGAGGCTGTTAAGGAGCTCAGACGGGTAACTGACTCGGTGCTTAGAGCTACCAATCATACTGCCTGGACAATAGACTGGTCCATGGCAGGAATGGTGGCAGTTGAGCACTATCTTTGGCTTACTCTAACTGACATCAAAGAAAAGGACAAAACTTTCCTTTTAGATGCCCCCATGTCTTAGGACGGTTTGTTTGGAGAATCTGTTACTGCTGTGGTGAAAATATTTTGGGCAGTGAAGGAGCAGTCTTCTGTTTTTTTGTTTATGCAGTTGGCCTGCTCCACATGAGGCCATTCCAGTGGTGGATTAAAAGCCAAAACATTTCACCTCACTGCCACCCGTTCCACAGAGTTATGATGCTGCGCAGAGGCTTTCGTGGTCTGCATCCATGGACAAGGCACCATTTCTTTCGCAGAGGAGTCCAGCTAGACACGTCCCTCAAGGGCTGAGGGCAGCCCTGCTGAAAAATCCAGCATTGCTGGTCTCCAGCACAAGGTATGTTTTGCATGCTGTGACCAGCTTGGGACGCTGGTGCTGGTATAATACTAGCAAGACCACAACAAAACTTGTGTATGTTACATATCACGTTTCTTTTGAAATTGGTTTGTGTTTGGTTGTGTGTTACATGTTTACAAAGTAAAATCCCCAGTGTTAAACAAACACTGCTCAGTTTTCACATGGCCCTGACCTATAGTGTGTAAAAGTAACACTGAAGCAGTGTTGTAGTCAATGAAATAAAGTAGATTCACTCTACAAGTGATGACTGAGCATTAGTGATGACACCTACGATTAACAAGCAGAATTACTGAGTATAAGAGGAACAGCAAGAACAGAAAAAAGGGAATTCCTTTTTATTCCTTATTCCTTTCATATGGTACATGTAAAAAGGTTGCTGAAGTATGTTACTATTATGGTGGTTAGTGTTCCTTTTATCATCGGTGCCCCTCTCCCCTCCATCCTGGACATTTTCCTTGCACGATGCTCCAGTAAAGCTACCAGTATCGTGAAAGACCCCACCCATCCCTCCCACAGTCTCTTCCAGCTCTTGCCATCAGGAAGACGGTACCGAAGCATCAGAGCCCGCTCTGCCAGACTGCTCAACAGCTTCTTCCCCCAGGCTGTGAGAGCCCTCAATTCCAATCACCTCACCCCCCTCTGAAACCTCATCCATAACTCTAGCTCCTGAAACCAGGATCCTCTCTCACCCCCATCCCACAACACCACACCACACGCACCACTAGAAAACTGTTGGAAACCTCAAAAACATTATGGAATTCTGAGTGTGCTACACACAGGTGAGTGGACTATACAAACCACCTGTGGAAAAACACACTATTTCCTCTCCATACGCACCAGACACTTTTTTATAGACACTCCATGTTTCAAGAAAAACACTGTGAAATTCTGAGTGTGCTACACACAGGTGAGTGGGCTGGACAAACTACCTGTGGAAACATACTCTTTCTCTCTCTATATGCACCAGACACTTTCTTAAAACCCTCCATGTTACAAGGACTTAATAAGATAATACAAAATGTTTACTTGTGAATGCACCACAGATCATATTGCACTACTTCCTTCTTAACCTCAAATACCTCTATTGCACAATATCATGTACAGTTGTTGTTATTATGTAAGTAATTGTATAGTCTGTCTTAGGTTATGTGTATGTATAGTCAACTGTTTATAGTATATGTACAGTCAGATTACCGATTCAGTAAGTTAGCTATGTAGGTCTAAAAACTGTTCTTACATCTAGTGTTGTATGTTTATATTTATGTTTATTTATGTAGCACTGTGGTCCTGCGAGACATGATGTGTGTGTTCATCCACACATGTAGCGGGATGACAATAAAGCTCGACTTTATTTATTTTACGACTACTTGGGGTTAGTCGTGGCCTAATGGCCTAATGGTTAGGGAGTCAGGCTTGTAACCTGAAGGTTGCTGGTTTGATTCTCGCACCAGCAGGAATTAAAGGTGGGGATTGTGAATGAACAGCACTTTCTCCACCTACGATACCATGACTAAGGCGCCGAACCCCTAATTCGGGGCAAGGCTGCCCACTGCTCCGGGTGTGTGTTCACTGTGTGTGTGTGCACTTGTTCACTACTCACTGCTGTGTGTGTGCACTTGGATGGGTTAAATGCAGAGCACCATTTCGAGTATGGGTCACCATACTTGACAATATGTCACGACTTAACTTAACTTGACTTGACTTTTAGTTGGAGATGGTCCTCACTGCAGAACACAAGATCCAGGGGGTGTTTTTAGTGCAGTTTTTAGACCTACATAGCTAACTTACTGAATCGGTAATCTGACTGTACATATACTATAAACAGTTGACTATACATACACATAACCTAAGACAGACTATACAATTACTTACATAATAACAACAACTGTACATGATATTGTGCAATAGAGGTATTTGAGGTTAAGAAGGAAGTAGTGCAATAGACCTAAACCTACCCGTCTCCACCCCCTGATCCATAAACACACTCATCTCCACCCCTAAACCTACCAATCTCCACCCCCTGGATGTGGATCCAACTCCGCCCCCTGGATCTTTGTTCTGCAGTGAGGGGCTACTGTTTAGTTGGGCACTTGACCATTGACTTTGGTTGAATTAACTCTATTTCAGCAATCACATGCAGAAAGTGCACGCTATCACTAGTTTCTATAATATTTCATGGTCTTCACTGCACTGACATACTTTTTACTATTTTACTATGTGTACTTTTTACTATGTTTACTTTTTGCTGGATGTGGACATTAGTGACGTCCTAGATAAGTATGAAAGTATTTTAAAACAACAACTTTCAGTTTTGAACTTTCATTATCAAGTTGGTATTAACTGTCCCATTGAAATAGCTCTTCTCATAACCCCTGTTATTAAACAAACTGCTTATGATTAAGCTTCTATTAGGCTTTTTTTTTTTTTTTGGTTTTCATATCTCTAAATGAATTTGTAATGCAATGTACTGAAGCTCTTTTTAACTGATTTCAATAGATCTTACAAAACAGGAGACAATTCCTTTGATGCTTTGAAACGTTTTACCAGTGACATTAATTAATAATGAAATCATAACTAAAGCAATTAAATTTTTCAGTTCTACTTAAAGCAGAGGGAGCAAAAGAAATGACATAGTTATCATATAATTCAATAAATCATGTTTTAACCTTATATTGTTTTTCTGTTGCATCATTAATGTGTTAAATAGAGAAATAAGCAAGCAAAATCTATGTTTGTCCCCCAAACACTACTTGCATACAGACAACTGGCCTACTGACACTCAACCCTGCAAGACCATGCTGGTGAACAAGCGTCACCAGCTCCATTTTGCCTGAGAACAGCATGGATATGCTGGTCCACCACATAGACCAGCACTATACCAGCATAAACCAGCCTGGACTAGCACTATACCAACACTAACCAGCATAAACCAGCCTGAACCAGCACTATACCAGCATAAACCAGCCTGGACCAGCACTATACCAACACTAACCAGCATAAACCAGCCTTAACCAGCATAAACCAGCACTATACCAGCAATATAACAGCACTATACCAGCATAAACCAGCCTGGACCAGCACTATACCAACACTAACCAGCATACACCAGCCTGAACCAGCATAAACCAGCACTATACCAGCAATATAACAGCACTATACCAGCATAAACCAGCCTGGACCAGCACTAACCAACACAAACCATCCTGGACAAAGGACACCCGATGTTTGGAACTTGGACAGATATGCATTGTGGCTGGCACATAAATCGATTAGAGATGCTGGCAGTGTTTCTGCTACTCAGACGGTTCTTACCCAATCTGAGGGGTTGTCACATATTAAGGGACTTTTGCACCGGAGGACCCTTTTCACAGTTCCTAGAACTATTGGCGGAAGTACCCGCTTTTTGGCATGCTTGCCGAGTTCTAGGATCTCCGTTTGGGGGAACTAAATTAGCTCCTATTTCAGAGTAGGGTCTAAAATAGGTCTATAGGAACTACCATTGTACACTGTTTGGCCAAATGCATACAAAACACTTGCTACCTGGCATTTTTAAAAAAGCCATGTAAAAATATTTACTCCACAAACATGGAAAACAGTGATAACAGGATTTAGCTATCTGTTGTCTGCAGTGTTGTGTTCTGCAACCAGCAAAACGGCCCAAGGGGGAAATTAGTTCTCTAGGAACCACCATGCTGGCTAGTTCCTAGAACTGAGTTCTAGGCAGAATGGAGATTACACCCTCATATGGCAGAGGTTCAGATAAGCGGAAGTGGACTTGTTTGCTTTGAGCATGACTACACATTGCCTGCTCTGGTTCTCCCTGTCTCCTCCTGCTGTAGCGTCTGGACCAGTCAGACACACAATCTTTTTAATTATATTTAACAAATACTCCGTAACACCCCTCAATCAACAAGCCAACTATGAGGGTCTATGGACCCTTCCCCCGAAAATGGCAGAACAGGCCTCTGGTTCCATGGCAACCAATGCTGATAACACTGGTTTTATTGCCCAAAGGAATGCAGGCAGAGCAACTCTCACTACCTTTTGCCCATAGGAAAGACATTATGCCTGTAAAAATGGACTCTTCTCTAATTAATTAATAGAAAAACCTTTCTTTGAATGAACACACATATCCTTCAGGTCATTGTGTATATTATTACTGTTCTTGTATATTGTCTTTAGTATTGTATACTGTTTTATGCATGCCAATGATATAAGCACTCGTTCATGTAACCTTACGTATACCATGTTTGGTCTCTATGAATTCGTCTTCGGATGATCTAATTGAGAGTGTATATTATATGTTTATACCTATGCAACACATTAGTGTTCTAAGAATCTTTAGTAGTCTTTGCATCAACATCCAATCCAGTTACATATGCAAATTACCATGTTCGGAGACAAAGAGTCATAAACTTTCCCTCCAGAGGTGCAAGAGGTGTGACATCCACAGAATATAAAAGGCCTCACTTTAGTGACCCACCTTGCTTTTAGTCTCTTTACTCGTCTCTCATCACCCTCC
The DNA here is from genome assembly GCF_012432095.1 of Onychostoma macrolepis. Taxonomy (NCBI): domain Eukaryota; kingdom Metazoa; phylum Chordata; class Actinopteri; order Cypriniformes; family Cyprinidae; genus Onychostoma; species Onychostoma macrolepis. Next base: position 18,720,238 of record NC_081170.1, on the reverse strand, counting down.
CATCTTCTGGTTGCTAAGTCCCAGAGCCAGCGCTGCTGGCTTCTTCACTTTTCACCTGGGAAGAAACTCCCAATCACCACTGAGTCAGAACATTGTTGGAGTTCATCATTCTTCAAACCCAGAAGAACTTGATCGCAAGTCCAAACCTTGAAACCATCAAGACTTTCATCCGAGACTGCATCCGGACACTCGTCAATGATCAAGGCAATGCAAGTATCATACATTTAACTAAACGAAACAGAGGTTTAGTATAAGTTGTAGACCCCGTTGTAAAATAGCACTGATGGTTTTAACTCAGGTGGTTCTGACTCATTTTCCATAACTGCATTCTCTGGTTTCTCTAATGGCTTCATTCATCCACTTTAGCTCCCCTTTGTATGTACGCGTGAGTGTATGTTTACTCGTTTATGTCTTAGCATTTGGTTAATAAAACTTGTGCACACGAATTACATGAGTTTCTGATTCTGTCACCGCTTGTGAATAATGTCCCTTTACGATTCTGATCCAGCCACATGCTGTAATGCATTAATACTTTAGGAAAGATATTTTCTGTGGCCACAAAAATATCCTTTCTTAGAGTTGAATGTTTGTTGGACAAACAGATTATTTGATGGCAATTTAATTCTGCTACAGTTACTACTGGCAGCTGATATAAATAAATGCAATTATTTATATACATTTCCCTTTTGAGCTAATTTGCTACACTGCCGATCCGTTTGCTCTCAAGTGACTGTTTGTTCAGTCAGCCCTTCTTGTACGGACTTTGCCCCCAGGGCTGGTTAAAGTTTTGCTGCGACCTAGGCTTGAGTATATTCCTAAGGTTGCTTCATCCCCATTTCACTTCCAGCAGGTGGTCTTGGAGGTTATTCCCCCTTTCTGATGCGGGGAATGGAAGTGACAAGTCTTTGCCTGGTAAGGGCATTGAAGATCTATGTTGACCGCACAGTCCAGTGGCGTTGATCTAACCAATTGTTTGTATGTTTTAGCGGTAAAAACAATGGAGCTACCATCACCAAACAGAGAATGTCTCATTGGGTGGTTGAGCGGCCTCTGAAGCGTCACCTTTAATGTCTCTGGGATTTGCAAGTCACTATTCTTTATACAGTGGCATTAGAGCAAATATTCCAAAAAGCAATGAACAAACAAACTGAAATTTTAATACCATTCAGCATATTCATATTTTCAAGAAACAAGAGAAATAAGCAGAAACAAGAAACTGTGAAACACTGCACAATATTCCTTATTCTATGTCATATTCACATAGAATGACTCTCCCTGGAGTAAACTGCTATAGGCACAATGAAAAAAACAATCTTTCTTCTGGTTAATAGCTCGCCACAACTTCTCCCAACAGGTGATTTCCAGTCTTCTGTGGGTAAATTTGCTTTCATCAGCAGGCATATTTGCAAACACAAAATTTACATTTTAAGGACTATTCCAGGTTCGATTGACCTTTTCTTTAAAATTAAAATCTGTTTTACAGTGAAAGTGTATGGGGCCAATCCGTACACATTAAAATCCACAGTGTCAATAGTACAGAAACAAGATGAAAACAGTGTGTGTTAGCATAAGCGTGAAAGAATAACTTAAGATACCATCACACTATCAGTTTTTGGGAATGACAACCGCATTTACTTACAGGTGTGAGTCTCAAAATGTCCCGTTCACACAGCGACTTACAGTAGTGTCTCGAATACTGAATGTACAACGAGAGTCAAACTTGTGTTCCTTATCAGTAACCACAGTGACAGTGACTAAAGTAATATCAAAGATTGCAACATCCAAAAACTGCTGTCTTTTCACCTTTTGACACAACAATAGTCCAATTGACTCGCCAGTTCATCCGTAAATCTTCAAGGACAGACAGCAGCCTTTTTATCTGAGTGGAGAGGCGTTCTTCTTTCAGACGAATGCAATCGGAGTCATATTTAAAAACGTCCTGGCTCTTCTGAGCTTTATAATGGCAGTGAATGGTAGTCAAGATTTTAAAGCAAAAAGTGCATCCATCCATCATAAAAAGTACTCCACATGGCTCTGAGAGGTTAATAAAGGCCTTCTGAAATGAATCGATGCATTTGTGTAAGAAAAATACCCATATTGTAAACTATAAACTGTAATCTCTTGCTTCCGCTAACTGTCATACGCGTGTTCACGAGAGAGTGGTGTTCCAGCAGATGACGTAGGATGTAGGCATAGCGTAACCTCTGGTAAGAAGTGGAGAAGAGGAGAGAGCAAAACAAAACAAAACAACAGTCATGAATTAAAAGTACAATATGAGGATTTGTAAAGAGAAATGTCAGAGGATTTCAATATAAGTCAAGAGGAGACTGGTTTTCTTTGCTGCAAATAAAACTTGCTATACGTAGGTCCAACATCATCCGCTGGAATGCCACTCTCTCATGAACGCATGTATGACAGTTAATGGAAGCTAGAGATTATGGTTTAAACAGTTTTAAATATGGATATTTTTCTTGCACAAATGCTTTAAGGAAAGCCTTTATTAACCCCCCGGAATTATGTGGACCACTTTTTATGATGGATGGATGCACTTTATTTTGCTTCAAAATATCAACCACAATTCATTGCCATTATAAAGCTTGGAGGTGCCAGGACATTTTTTAATATAACTCTGATTGTATTCGTCTGAAAGAATAAGGTCATATAAACCTAGGATGGCTTGAGGGTGAGTAAATCAATTAAAATTTTTGGGTGAATTGTCCCTTTAAACTTAAAGACTCAAATACAGGACTGACAACAGTATTCTGCTGCTGTGTGAACGTGGTCTTTCTGACCTTTTCTGTGTCAAGTTGTGTACCATTTTACAACTTTATAATGGATATATTTTAATAAAGCAATAATGTAATGCATAAAACTCTTAAATGAAAAAGAATTAATTGGCCTAAATGCTTTTGTAAAACTGTAAGATTCATATCCTCTAAAAATTGGTCCCATTCACTTTCATTGTAAGTTACTCACCATAATCTCGATTCCTATATTTTTTTAAACAAGGGATGAGTCAAAATATATATATATATTTTTATGTTGAATTACATTATCTTAACATTCCTGTAAGGAATATTTATTATTTAAAGCTATTTATAAAAGTGCTTTAGCTTCACAATCGAGACTGCCATGGTCAGCAGATAGCAGGCACTTAGTAGAAATTGCTTTAAAAATTCTTATTTACAAATGGTTCTGATAGTAGTCAAAAATAATGTAGGACAAGATGAATTACTTTGTCTATACAATAACACTCAACATTGAGTTTGCACTCACAATACTGTTCCTGAATACAAATCCCAGTCTGTGATTCTTAGTCTATCACAGTGTATTTCTTGTGTTTGCTAATGTCTGTCTATGATCTATGGCACACCCTCAGTGCCTGGAGACAGGAAATAATCCATGTTATGCAGATGAATGCCCTGTAGCTCTTGCTGAACAGGAAGGAAGTCTTGCTGGCTATGTTTGGGAGGAGACATCAGTGACTTTCCCTCCTCTGGAAGCTGCTCAGAGGGAACAGGAGTAGGAAGAGGTCGAGGGGAATAAAGGAAGAATGCAAAGGGCAAAGTCTGTTTTCCTATTCTAGACATGAGATGCAGCCTATTCCTACAAGAACACAAAGTAAACGGGGGTAAATATGAGGAGTGAATGGAAAAAACAAGGAAACAGACTTTGAACAACTTAAAAGACAAAGGCATTTTCTGAGCTGATAAATCACTAAATAGATATTAAAAGATGGAAAAGATAAAGAGTTTTACCTGAGAAAACAGACTGTGAACATGGTGAAGAATACAAGAAAACACAGCCCAAAAACGCATGACACATACAGCCGCACTGAAGCATATTCGATATCATCAGCTCCATCTATTGCCACTGAATCTGAGAGAAAGAGTAAATGAGGACAGAGGTGAAATGTCACGGAATGCTGAAACGTGTGGAAATTACAGCACATTGTTAAACTCCAAACATATTACGGAGACCATTTCCTGTTTTGACTTTCCAGTAAGGTGCCACATTCATTTCCTGTCTGCTTTCATTATAGAATTAGCAGATGTGTGAGTAACAGTACCTGAAAGAGAACAATGAGACAATTACCCCTGTTTTCTTGTTCAGACTCACCTACACCAGGGTCTTCTCCAAATTCTCCCGAACCTTCAGGAAACATCTCAAGGGGCTCCTGAATGACAATGGAAGAAATAATAAACATAAAGGTTTAAATATTTTAATCAGTGTGTATATGTCTAAACGGGTAAAATAAAAAGCATGTAGAGATATACCAGTGTGTTTGTGTATTATATTTTGTTGAATGAACTCACCAAAGTAATGATCTCAGAGGCAGTAGTCGTCTCAGGAGCTACAAAGAAATGTAAACAAACATTCAAATGTTCAAAACATTTTTTAGGGTGAATATAAATGGCTGTCACAACCTTAAAGCTGTTGTTTTGATCCTCTACAGCAAAGCTGTGTAAGATTAAAAGGTATTTTCAGAAAATTCTAATTGTGCCTTTACACAGACTGTCAATGCTGCTTGGATGTGGTATGAATGCATTTACACAGTAATAATAACTGTACACTTTGATAATAGGGGCTGAAGTTGGTCAGAGCAGGCATAATTTAATCTGGCTTTTAACAGTTTTGAGCAACCTATGTAAAGATGTAAAAGTGTATTTTGTCTTGTTCTTGAATAGTTTATACTAGAAAACAAAACAACAATAATTCTATATGTAGTCATATATGAATTATATAGATTTTTTTGTCTGCTTGTTTGGTCCTAAAAGCTACTAATAAAACAGTGAAGGGCTATAGATGTTACAATTCTTGAGTCTGGAAAAGATGAGACAAAATTTACGTTGGTCTGACTCTGAGTTTGATTTTATGTGGAGACCTTTCATAAATTACAGTGGTATGCAAAAGTTTTGGAACCCCTTGCAGAATCTGTGAAAATTTTAATAATTTTAACAAAATAAGAGAGATCATACAAAATGCATGTTATTTTTTAGTTAGTACTGTCCTGAGTAAGGTATTTTTCATAAATGTTTACATATAGTCCACAAGACAAAAAAATAGCTGAACTTATTAAAAAAAACAAACAAAAAAAAAACAGTCATAGATCATCCAGGTAACCACACACAGTATTAAGAACCAAGGGTTCCCAAACTTTTGAAGGGGGTTATTTTAATAATTTCAGCTATTTTTTTTTTTTTTTTTTGTCTTGTAGACTATATGCAAACATCTTTTATGTAAATATCTTACTCAGGACAGTACGAAATAAAAAATAACATGCAATTTGTATGATCTTTTGTTCAAATGATTCACATTTTCACAGATTCTGCAAGGGGTTCCCAAACTTATGGATGCCACTGTATCTTCAAAAAAACAGTTATAACTTCATTTGCTTGAATTGATGCAAAAGTCTGTCTTTATGATTTATTTTTATTTTGTTAAATATATGTACACATGTAGTGTTGTCGGTTGTGTTGGTATGTGATTGTGTATGTTGTTGATTGTTGTACAAAACAAAAACGGAAAAAAACTACTACTAAACAGTGAAACTGCAGTGAAATTTTATTCTTTGATATTTACTAATAGGTCATTTGAAACACTAAATTTAATGTGATGTGAAAAGCTTCAACTAAATGGGTCTCTATTTTTGAGCAATTTGTGTGGTTTTTAATTTCAACCACTGTTAGTCTAGTAGCAATTTTGGATGTTTGTTGCAAAGCCCTGTCATTTTTCGCAGCTTGCCCGACTGACTGAAAGCTCAATGTCCAACAGACAATCAGACGCTTTTCCAATGCAAACAGTGTAAATGATGTTCTCATAGACTCCCAGTAAAGCACAGAATCTGGACATGATCTGTTTAGAGCCTCTTATCTGATGAACACTGATCTTTGCTCTCTTAAAACCAATAATACATGTATGTGCCAAATACACACAATACTTAAAAATACACCAAAACTGGCCTCATTTCTATATAGTAGCACAATATTTAGATAGATTAAAACAAGAAATTAAAAATAGTATGTATTTTGTTACCTGTCCAAGTGTTTGCATAGACAGTGTCAGTCCAGTCACTCCAGAGGCCGTCAAACTCATCCTTGGCCCGGAGCTGCACTTCATACTGAGTGTGTGGCAGAGCATCATAAATCATCCAGGACACTTGTCTGTCCATGCTGTCATCTATCGGCACTGACTGGTACTAAATACACATGCAAACACACATAAATACAGCCACAGATTCTACCCAAGCTGTGGCATTTCAAGATTTATACATATAAGCCTTCTCACGTTACCTGCTCTTTGAGTTGTGGTCGGTATCTCAGCTGGAAACGCAAGGCATAGAAGCCAAGCTTCCAGGAACTGGGATAAAACCAGGATACTTTAAGCATATGCTTCTGGCCCTCAACTGCTCTCACCACCACTCGGATTGGAGGGTCTGGCTTAACTACACAGAAATTTTTTTTTGTTTCACAAGCACATTGGTGGTGCACTAAAAGTGTGATTAATCGACATCCCACAGGACAGAAAAACACAAGCACTCACTGATGTCGTGCAGCTTGAAGCTGAGGTAAGGGCTCATGGCACTGGCTGCTGTGTTAGACACACACAGTTGTGCTGCATGGAGAGCTCTGTCACCCTCCGCCACGTGAAAAGCACACCAGCAGCGGGAGCGGGAGAATGAACAAGGCACACGAGTGGCGTTGCCAAACAATCTTTGCAGAGAGAGAAGAGAAGTGCAAATGAGAGATCAGAAATAAAAATAATAATAATAATAATAATTCAGTCACAATTCAGTCGCATTTGTTTCCAAATGTTATTTTGTATGTTTTTCATAAAAAAAGTAGATTTGTTTTTTGTTTTTTTTAAACATTTTGACATACTGACCAGATTTAAACTGGAAAAAGCTTACGAAATCTACAAATAAATAATACATGTATTTAAATGATTACATTTTACTACAATAAGGTGACAGGATATTGTCCTATCACCATATTGTAGTAAAATTATATATGTATATATATATATATATATATATATGGGATGGGGATGATTATTAATACATAAAGTTAAATTGGTGCCTTTTCCTCACACATAGCTTCATATGGCAAAAAAATCAAAATATTGAGAAAATCGCCTTTAAAGTTGTCCAAATGAAGTTCTTAGCAAGGCACATTACTAATCAAAAATGAAGTTTCGATATATTTACAGTAGGAAATTCATACAATATCTTCATGGAACATGATCTTTATTTAATGTCCTAATGATTTTTGGCATAAAAGAAAAATCAATAATTTTGACCCATACAATGTATTTTTGGCTATTGCTACAAATATACCCCAGCGACTTAAGACTGGTTTTGTGGTCCAGGGTCACATATATAAAAAACAATTAAAATAATAAGCTCATTATTATATTAAATTCATAATTATTATTATTCTTATTATTTTTACATTAAATTCATATTTAATATAGGTTAATACAAGCATACCAGTTGGGAATGGCAGTCAATGAACCATTTATTCATAAAGTGCTGATTGCTGCTAAATAAATTCATTATGTCTTACACATTGTCACGGGTGCGTGGTTGTAGATTAAAATATAAATTAATATAAATTAAAGACAGGAGAACGAAACGGCATCAACTCACTTTTCCCACTTTATTAACGTCAGATCGGACAAAAACAAAGGGAGAACTGAGGACTTTTATACGAACAGGAACAAAAGATCAAACAATGTAATTCAATTCAGGTGGGGACAATGGATGATAATTAACAAATGAGAAACGGAACTAAACCGAATAAGGAAAACGGGAGCTTCAGACGGGTAGACACGCGACACACATACACATACACAAACTCACCCTCTAAAAAGAAGTAGGTAACACAGCGGCCGTGGGGTTATTGGATTTTTGGATGTCCAATCACAGCGGACTTTACTTGTGTGAAACTTCCTGTAGCAAGAGACAGTGGGACTCTCTGGGGGAACTGTGAAAACAGCGCAAGGATGTGAATTTCTTCTGTGCATATCTGTAAACCACTTATCAAAATGAGTGCGAAAGAAGGTCCTCACCCCCTATGCTGATTCTGACTGTGGAAATGAGTTGCTCTCCTCTGTAGCAGCTGTAATTCCCAGCATCTGCCCAGCTGAGATGAGGCCGTCTTAAAATCCCTCCCCTTTCCACTCCAGCATGCACCTGTCGTCCATTGAGAGTCCAGCGTGTTCGCTTTTTGATGCCTCTTGTCACCCTGGACCGTTCCTCTTCATAATCATAGTCCTCATAATCATCTTGCTCAAAATCTGTCCCCATGGTGATACCAAAGACCTCTTCCTCTTGTCCAGTAGTTTGAGTGACAGCACGCAAAACACGTCTAGAAGTGGTTTGTTCCTTTCTTTTGGTTACAGGTGGTTTAACGGTGACTGTTGTGTCCCCTTTAGCTTTGGTATACATAGCAGAATCAGCCTTTTGGTATGTCCCAGTTATAGCATTTCCCTTCATACTGGTTAGCTGTGTAGCATTAGCATATCCTTTTTGGGGCATCCAGCTTACAGTGATGTCTTCTCTCTGCTTGTTTCTGTATTTTTTAGTCATGACACTGGCCGAAGCCAACGGCACACCGTCCACAGTGATATCGCCTCTGCAGCCAAACACAACATTGCTTCCTAACTTCAAGACCAAAACTCCAGGAAGGGGCTCTGAAGAAGAATCGAAACAGTTTTATGTATAATTAATCAGTTTTTAACAATTAACAAGTTTTTTTTTGTTTATGTCTCGTATATACTCAGTTGGTCTCTACAGTACATTATACCCCCAGTTCATTGTGTCGGTTAAATATGGAACAAATTTATGCAGCAAAGTGGTACTTTTACTTTCACTTCCTTTTATTAAAATCCCCCAGATTCTTCCCCACAATCATTCTTTCTTTCTGTCATTGTAAGTATGCCGAACCATTGGACATGATTTAAAGGCAATGCAACAGCATAATGATTATAAAAGGACAAAAGGGAATCACTGTATGTAAAAGAATATGGTAAACCTTTTTTTTCTCCAAGTTCATGGCACTTTGAAACAATTAAGTTTTACTGAAAGCCTGCCTCATTTTTGTGTGTCATACGCAAACATTTGCTATAACATTACCAAGGAAATCCTCATCATATTCATAGATGATTTTCTATGTAAGTGTCTATTTCCAAGTGTGAGTGTTACTTCATTTATGCACACTTTTGGCTCTCAGGACTGTAGGAAATAAACTATTTAATTTGTCCACTAACAATGCCCAACAGAAGACATAATCTACATGTCTTTTTTTTTTTTCTCTCTGAATGTTACAGTCATTTCCAGCATCTTAAATGATACTGTGTTTGAGAAAAGTTTTTGGGTGGGAATTAAATGTTACTATTTTTGTACTTAAAAAAGGTCTCCTTTGTTTTGCAATGATAACATAGTTAGCATTTAATGCATCTGAAATATACAAAGTTAAATACAAAATTTTTGCAATTATAACTCGATTGCAAATGATGCACAATAAAAATGTACATTAATCTTTTCTCTCATTTTTCAGATGATTAGTAAAGAAATCTACAAATTTTGTGATTAACTTTGGGGTATCGGGGGTACAAGTAAGCAATTTGTATAATTCATTATCAGCTGATAACGATTCAAAATTTGGCACAGTGGAACGAACATAATTTCTCATTTGTAGGTATCTGAAAAAGTGTGAAGAAGGAAGGTACTTCTCTTTTAGCTCAGAAAATGTAGCAAAACTTTTGTCCATATATAAATCTCTCAAGGTGAGAATTCCTTTTCTAGCCCGACCTGTGAACACTGGATCTAAGAGTGAAGGTTTAAAGGCATGGTTACAACTGATTGGAGCAAACAAAGAGGTATTTGTCAGTTTAAATGTCTTGCTGATCTCACGCCATATCCTAAGAGAATTATTAATCATAAAGTCGGATCCTACTGCAGCTTTAGATGTCTCTAGGGCTGCAAATAGCAACGAGGAGAGAGACGAATTTGAAGAACCCCGTTCAATCACAAGCGATGAAGGAAGATCATCTGAGAAACTATCGGGGTGTGGGTCATACCAAGTAAGTTAAGGCTCTACAGTTGGCAGCCCAGTAATAGAGCTGAAAATTTGGTAGACCTAAACCCCCCGGTGACCTTGGCTTACACACATGTAATTTAGATATTCTATGTGTTTTGAAGTCCTAGACAAATGGCAATACATTAGAGTCTAAAATTTTGAAGAACTTTTTAGGCAAGTATATTGGTAAGTTCTGAAAAAGATACAAGAATCTGGGCAATGTCACCTTCTTAATAGCGTTCACACGCCCCATCATTGATAGATCATTCATATTTTTAATTAATTTTTCTTTCTTTCATATTTTAAGGTTAAAACAGAACAAAAAATAATTAATTAATGTGAGGTAAAAAGTTTCCAAGATGGTTTAAATGTGACCTTTTTTCTTGTACCAAAGAAAGGTCCTGTGATAAAAGTTGTTAAAATACTAAAGGAATATCTATTGAGGCTATTCTTAACCACAAGCGCTTATCATTAACCATTATCCACCGAGTCAGAGATGAATCACTCTGACTACATCCTAACAATACCATGAAAGAGATATAATTATGGTTTTTAAAGTCAAAATATACAATACAGGTCAAGAATAACTGATTTAGGTTAATCACAGAAATTCATCCAAATGAATAATTCTCGGTTGTGTTTTGAAATGAAACGGTTAATTACCTTGTCGAGGACACAGCTCTTCTGGGGCAGGCTGAACTTCAATCGCGGCTAATAGACCGAGGAGAAACTTGAGTGTAGATCGCGTCCACATTATAAATGAGATTTCACTTCCAAAAAAAATAATCAGCCACCAAAATATACAATATGGGAATAACGGGTCATAATGTCAACACTTTCAGCAAGTTTAACGAGATGAAAATTTACATTTTCCTCACACCAACATTTCAGAAAGATTAATAAAATAAAGAAAACAAAATGTAAAATTTGAAATGTAGCTGTTGCATTATGACTATTATTTTAATCATGCTACAGATCTAGGACAAAGCGTTAATTATTCGTTTGACAAAATAATAATATTGTCAGTTGCGACTAGATTTCGACCCGGAGCTCGTTTGCTTGTGAGAGAGACAGAAGACTGCAGCCCCTTCCTCTCCTCCCCGCACATTTTACTATCTGTTACTTTAACAAATCCGCTCTTGCGACACTGATGAACCACAAAGACAAACAAGTTCCTATTTGACAAGGCAAAGACCGAGAACAAACTAATTCTGTTTGCGGTCAGTTTTATAAAACATTGCTACGTGACCCAAGACCTGCTATATCTCCGAATAGATCAGATCTGCTGCTAGCAATAGAATTATAAATGGCTTTTAGAAATTCATTTTATTAATAATTAAAAATAGCTCCCAAAATGAATAGTCTCATAGCTACCCAACTTAATGTTGACTGTCTGTCATCCGTGGAACACAAAAGTAGAAATTCAAGCTTCAAAAGTTTAATAAAAACCGTCGTAAAGAGTGATAAAAGTCCATACTTTTCTGTGGTCGTTATTAATTTACACTTTTTATGGCTGCGACTGGATCACTGAATCAGTGAGTTAAACTCTAGAACCGGATCAGCTCAATTCGTGAGAAAATCATTTAAACTTGTCTTGTGAAACGTATGAACTGATTCATTGAAAAGATTCGACTCAAAAGAACGAATCGTTCACAAATTGGGCATCACTTTTATCTTGTGAGAAAAGTATCATATGGTCAATTTTTAACGTTGTTTTTGAAAGTTTGACATCTTCAGTCCCCATTCATTGCATGGACAAGAGTGAGCAGAAGAATTCTTCAAAATGTCTCCTTTTTATTTCTAACAAATCATGGCATAATGGTGGGCAAATATAATTTTGGGGTGAACTATTCCTTTATAAATGATTTATGATTCAAAAGTAGTTAGACACACAGCCATGATCAGTTTTTTACTTGATTAAAATCATTTAATCATATCTATTTTCTAATTTTTCACTAGGCCCATTCACAACAGTAGGGTCATGTTTACTTCACAGATAATGTGGATTTGGCTAACAGACACTGAAACAGACTATCCATAAAATAACCTTTAACCTCTTACTGCAATAGGCTATATGCAAATATTTTTATGTATGGATGGAAAGAGATACACATTAAAAAAAATAATAATAATAAAAATAACACTCACAAAGTTAGCTTTTAAGGCATATAATTGTTACCTATTTAACGGTATGAGAGCTAGGCCTAACTTAAACAGGAAACAGGACAAGTATGGTGCACAGTAACTTCTCACACATCTTTATCAACTTTCTTGGTCTGTCTCACCCATTCACAATAACACACACATCACTGTGTTTACATTCTTATTAGCCCATTTACCTAAAACACTGGTGAAGGCCACATTTAGACCATGATGGTCAAGGTGGAATCCATTTGGTAACTCTGATGTTAATTATTTTAATCCAACTTCAAAAAAAAAAAGAAGAAAAAAAAAAAAGGTCAAACACATTAATTACAGTCCACTGGATCAATGCAAATGCCTAAACCCTCAAGGGTCCAGTAGAGCAGAGTTTGAGGTTTAATTGGACTTTATGTCAAACAGTCAGGGTTGGAGCACCAATATGGTGCAAAGAAATGGATGAGGAAGAACGGGTTCATCCAGCAGAATCACGTTCTCACTGAGAACTATAGTGTTTTATCACAGAACTACATACATTTTAGTGCTATTTTCAGCAGTGGGGAAAAACAGAAAATCTCTAGCTTTCTCTAACAGTACATAAAGTTCACTTGCTTGAACTCAAGTAGCATTATTACCCTCTGGGCAACAAACACACAAAAAGCTGAAGTATTTGACTCAGCAAAACAATATGCTGACAAAATGGTCAAAACAGTATGAGACCACAAGAAAGTAATTCAGAGATTAAAAAAAGCAAAAACGGAAGAAAAGATAAACCGCTCTTAATATACAGAGATACAGACAATCCTTGATCTGACTGAGATTTCAAATGAACAAGAAAAGATCCAGAACTACCCAATTTGAATACAAAAAACATAAAACCTGATATAGCTGAGGCTGATACTTCAGGTCATTTAGTTATCGGTAATATCTGTACAACTTTTACTTGAAACTGTTACATGTGCAGTGTATTAATATATTGTGTTACGCATTTATATATTTATAGTAAAATATGAGACAGAAATGCTTTAATGTATAAATTTAGGATTTTTTTGTCTCCAAATTAAAAAATGAATGAATCTAATTTAATGTAAAATGTAATTTAGCATATGAGAACAATTAACATCAGCTATTTGGATAGTCAGGTGTGTTGTAATATCAGCCTTGGCAATGTTTTTTAGTGGTTTGTTGTCTGATAACTTGGCTAGAATGGAAAACTCAGTCATAAACAGCTCAAATAACAGCAGATTTGTCCTTCTCACTGACAGGAAATCTGAGAATGAGCACAATACTGGAAATGTATGGTCTTTTGCTGTCTGTATGCACAGATTGAATCTGCATCCATTTCCATGTGTTTTAAATTCAAGCATGTGTTTACTCCCAAACTGTCTGGGGCGCTGTCTTCACTGCCCATGTCCTCAGACAGAAACACGAGCACACGTCAGAAGGTGTGAGCGTTCACATAAAGGATTCCAGTTGGTCCATCTATCCATCACTCGCCACTGGAAGTTTCTTCTGCAATAGGAGGTGGACCAGGACTGTTGGTACCACTGATACGAGCTCCGGTTCCCTTCCACACAAACGGTGCTTCCTAGAAGAAAGAAAGAATGAAAGGTCTTAGAAATATCTGCACTAGAGTAAATGACAAAAATCAATTACTCAACCTCGTGTTCTTACAAACCCAAAATCACTTTATTTTTTTTTTGGTTACCATTGACTTTTATTGTAAAAATTACATTTTGGGTGAACTGGATTATTGCATTACTACTAATTATTAATTAACCAAAGCAAATTACTAAAATTCTACAGAAAAAGATCGCTTTCAATACCATTTTTTCTCAAATATTAATCAAAAATGTTATTTAAAAGTTACGTTTTTGGGAAGAACATGGGCTTTAGGAATTATGCCACTTTGCACAGCGTTGAATAGCTTTAAATAGTGTTGTGTACTATTTCAGAAATCAATTGGCAAATTCAGTTTGCCCTTAATTCCCCCTTGCAATATACTTTTTCTGTTCAACAGTGTGTCAACAACAGCTGTTGTCCCAACCAACAGTTAAACTTAATATTTTTAGATCTATATCCAGATCTATATCCAAAGAACAGACACTGAGAAACATGCAAATCAGTAAAGAGGGAAATAGTGGGAAATCCAAAACAGCTAAGCATTCAGATTTTAAAAATACATAACCACTGAAACACAACCACTGCATTAATAAAGTTATTGATTTGTATACTGTGTATTAACAATTATTGTTAAAAAAATGGATTAATTCGCTTCATTTGGAAAAAATAAAATCCTTTGATGAAACATACAGTAAAGACAGAATACTGTGAAATATTATAACAATTTAAAATAACTGTTTTCTATTTGAATATATTTTAAAATGTAATTTATTCCTGTGATGGCAAAGCTGATTTTACAGTAGCTTTTATTTCAGTTTTCAGTGTCACGTGATCATTCAGATATCATTCTAATAGGCCGATTTGCTGGTCAAGAAATATTTCTTGAAATATTATTATCAATTTGTGCTACTTAATTCTTTTTATAACTGTGATACATTTCTTTCGGTATGCTTTGACAAATGAAAGTTCAAAATAACATTTAGTTGAAACAGAAATGTCTTATAAATGTCTTTTATGTCACTTTTGATCAATGTAAAGCTTTTGTTGAATACAAGTATTAATTTCTTTAAAAAATGTACTGACCATGATCTTTCGAACAGTAATACATTACAAAAAAATGAACAATAGGGTTTTCCTAATTATTGGGGAACTGAGCTGAGACCACTACTATGTACAAAAGTGAGAAATGAAAGTGTTTTTAATAGTTCTGCTTCCTGCCGTTTTCTCCTTGGGGGAAATTTTCTTTTTTTGTCAATCCACAAAATTAGTTTTTGTGCTCCTACTGAATCAACGCTCTGCCCAGTGTTGTATAACAACCTATATTTGTGCATGTTGACTTGCATGTGGTGTATCTGTATGCAATTTGTGCTTGGACTTGTTTTCAGACGTACATTTACCTGCACAGTTGCTGTACTACATTTTCCGACCTCTCTTTCTGAACACCTAATAACACTGAGAGCGATATCATCAGGGCTGTGAGTGAGGACAAGCTCATTACTTGGTTGCTCTGCCTCGCCTGCTGCTGAGGAAGACGTGGAAAGGGGTGGAGCTTGAGAGGAGGCGGTACTGTCTTCTCCAGTGGGCAGAGTGTTTTGCGCACTAGTGCTGTTTGCGTGTTTTTTCCTGCGAAGGGTATCGATCCAACTGCTGCTGTGGCGAGAAGCGAACGTGGCGAGAGCCAGCGAGCTCAGGCGCATATTTTTTCCCGATGTGATCAGCTCGCCGAAGCCCTCCTGATGCGCAAATGCATAACCAGAGCGTCGAGATCCACCTCGTCCTAAGCGGCCAAGAGTACTGCCACTGGCTACACCAGCACCGCCCACTCCACGACCAGCACGCCCACCAGGCTTCCGCTTTTTCTGCAGCACAAGTTGAGTGTAGCGCACCTGCAGAAAGACAGTGAGAAAATAATAAAGGGTGGGGATGAGTGTCAGGGGATAACCAGAAACTAACAAATGTGTCAAACCTACTGGTGTGAAACAAATATGAGCCATGCTATGAATCAAAATATGCAATAATCAACCAACCATAACTATCCGACAATCAGAAACACAATTTCAATGAGTAGTGCTTGAGACCATGTAAATTTAACTTCAATTATAGATGTATTAGTATTAATTATTAACACTAAAACGTGAAACACACTTATTAAAATTCATTATTAATTTATTTAATGATCACAAAAAAAGGAGAACATTTAATCATGATAAGTTTTTAATTTTTTTTTTTTAAGTCTTGTCTTTACTGTGTTATATTGAATGTTTGTTTGGTTGAACATGGATATTAACAAATTCAAAAATGGTGTGCGATTTAGGACAGACAAACTAGTCACACTCATACTTACAGTATCTGAGAGCTGAGGTTTAAGGTCCAGTTTGAGAAAGCGGAAAGCAAGGACTGGAGCAATGCAGATGACGGTAGCCAGAGCAATAGTTAACCACACCACTGGCTGCCCGAGTGTGTTATGAGCACTTCCTTTGGTTAATTAACACATGGCATGCACACAAAACAAAAAATAAGCCACACATATTCATACACAATGTAATGTATCACACATTTGGATCAAGATAAAATACAAACAAGACATCATTTAAAATGACAAAATTTAAAATCCATTTTTTGTTATATTTTCTATTCATTGTATTTTCATTATTTAATTTAGGTTTAAATAATTTTTTAGATGACCTATTCATTTATTGTGTAGCCTACACGACTGTCAAAGGAATTTTATATGTACAATACCATTTAAAAGTTTGAGGTCAGTAAGATGTTTAATGTATTTGTAAGAAATCTTTTGTGCTCAATCAGAAATACAGATAAAAAACAATAATATTGTGGAATACTATTGCAATTCAGAAAAAAATGTTTTCTATTTTAATATATTTTAAAATATTAATTATTGTGTTGACAATGCTGAATTTTAAGCAGCAATTACAGTCTTGAGTGTCACATCAGTTCAGAAATCATTTTAATATGCTGATTTAGTGCTCAAGAAACATGTTTTCATTATTATTTTTTAAATTTTTAAATTTTATGTATTTCACAAAAAAGGGACAGTGAACATTAATCAACATTCATGAATGTAAATGTACCCAAATTAGCCCGAAGGCTAGTTTTCATTGGTAGTCCCTTTGCCAGATTTTATTAGGCCAAAAAACTAGAGAAAGAAAATAAATAAAAAAATCAACCAAAAATTATAAATAATTACAATAATAATAATAATAAAATTATGTTAACAAAATAACAATGCTGAAAACAGTTGTGCTGATAAATATTTATTTTTGTGGAAACCATGATTGTTTTTTTTTAGGATTCTTTGATAAATAGAAAGTTCAAACAGCTGTCAATTACTTTAAATTTTGATCAATTTAATGCTTTAAGAACAATTTAAAACAAAAGAACAGGATTTTTTCCAACAACAACAACAAAAAAATCTTCCTGACCCCAAATTTTCAATGGTAGTCTATTCATAAACAATATTTATAATTTTGTCATTTAAAAACCTGAATAATGAATAACCTCAGTAATGCTGTCTGTATTTGCAGATGTTATAGCTGATAAGGTGTGCTCATGACACATACTGTAAAGATGTTATCAAATGTGGGTTTCTGTTTAAGATGGCAGCCACATAGTTAGGCCAAAGTGCTGACTCACCAAGGAAATGGAACTGCTTGGGGAAGATATTGAACAGAATGCTGGAGTGCATAACGAAGAGGATAGTGAAGTAGGTACCCAAAGAGCCCCATATAAAGAAGTGATTTATAGCCGTCCAATAACCCGTGTCCAGAGCAATCTAGAAACAAATAGCAAAAAGCTTGGGCTATTTAAAACCATTCTAAAATTCCTTGTTATATTACATAAAACCTTTATCTAAAAATAAAATAATAACCACAAACCATACATATAAATCAAGCACTACTTAAGTGCTAATGTTGGACTCACTTGGACACTGACAACGATGACAAGGGCTGTTGCTGTTGTAACTGCAAAAGTTTGATAGTCTGCCAGCGGGACTCCATTGCTCTGTGTGGCGTGAGAGAGAACGCCGTAAGGAATGAAGAAGAGAACCACAGACGTGTAGATTCCTTGTGCGATGCAGATGAAGAACTCTCGCTTGTTAAACAGCAAGTTTAGCTGACCCGGCTCATACAGCTTTGGATACTCTAGACTCCTCTGTTCAGGAACATCCTGAGATAGACGAGGATTGAGGTGAGAGTACGTTTCTTATAAAAGGTAAACAAAAATAATTCAGTATTTGGTGTACGTTTTCTTTTTCTTACTTGATCGAAGATGCCCATGGCCAACACAGGCAGGGATGTGTATACAATATTGTAAAGAGTGATGAAGTACTGGTCATAGACAGTCTAAATAAAAGAGTAAACACATCCAAGGTTATGACATCACCTCATGCATGGGACACTTTTTTGAGACTCAAAATAAATCTTACCTGCGCTGAGAATCCACAGAAGAAGCCAAACCAGAAGTGCACCATAGTGAAGGCAAAGTTCTTGTAGAAGAAGTAACAGAGAAAACGGCACATGCGCAGATAGGACCAGCGTCCATGCACCAGCAAAAGACGCTGCAGGAAGCGAAACTGGGAAAAAGAGTAATCTGATGCCAGCACAGCCTGGATCCCCTCCTGACCGCTGATGCCCACGCCAATGTGAGCCGCTGCAGAAAGAGAGAAACAAACAACGTCAGATAACGCAGTTCAGTTTAATATTTGAACTCATTTGAGGGGTTGGCTGTTGATATAGATAATACATATAAAACAATTCTACACACTGTATATAAAGACCCATTTATAATGTGTGAGAAAATTATCAAACTTTTACAAAATTGGAAATTACATAATTGTCTTTTATTTTGTCATTGTATTATATCCAAACCAAATGACTAAAATTATTAATCTGTATTTTAAATCTAGATAAAAATGAACAAAAATATTTTTTTCTTCCACTACCCACTATTCCTAAAGTAGAACGGCAGCTATATATTACAAATATATTATCAATATATAAACAAATTATTAATCTCTAAATATAGGTACACTTAAAAGCAAATCGAGCCATTATTATTGTGCTGTTTAATATAAACACCTGAAGAGAAACATTTTGAATTCAACTTGAATTCCAACAGTGGTGGCCAAAATTATTACAACACTAGTATTTTCACCAGCTAAAAATGGTTTTAAGTCAGTTATTTCTT